>NC_079499.1:68819243-69083746 GCF_030052815.1 Hevea brasiliensis | reverse complement strand
CTTGAAGAAAATGAGTTAGTTAGTGGAGAAATCTGCCCATTTAATGGTTATTATAATCAACAATGCTCCACTCACCAATTATAAACTATATTATATGTTTAAATGTGTTAATTAGTCAATTTGATTCCTCCATTTTTACTATTTACATTAGGTAACCCTAAATTAATTTTTCATTATATTTTCCAAGTGTAATATTATTTATTTTTAATTGGCATTTAGGTCAAAAGATAACTCGATGTCAAATAACCACAATGCCCCTACTGGTTGTATTCCCGATTTTTCGTAACACCGGTTTTGTCCGCTTTTCATTTTTCACTTTTCTTTGTACTAATTATTTAATTTTTATATAATATTTCTAATGATATTTATACTTCAATAGGGTTCTATTTAAGTCCTAAAATATTTTCAGGGTTCCTCGTGGTCTAGGGCTAGTCAATATCCACGCCGTGACTTCTCGGTCACGGTCACCCATCGCTAGGATTCTCGGCTTAACTTGGTTGCATTTCTTTACTATTATTTTTCCTTTATTTTTCTTGTGTTTTCTTTTCTTGTATTTCATTATTTTATGTCTCCTCACACATATCGAAGTGTAATTCTAGGCATCCTAGTCAGTCCTGGACAACACTCATCACCTAACAAGAGTATGCACTACCAACATAGGTGTTACAAAAAGAATAAAAAATTATTCATAACTCAATTCTCCAAATAAATTTTCTAGTAAAAGTTGAATATAAAAGTATTGTGCATGCACCTTTGATATATGCCTCTTGGCCCTAACTCGTTCCTTATGCTTCTCAATATCCGTTTCAACCTGAAACACACAATTTAAAGTGTTTCAAAGACTAATGAATTTGTTTCTAAATAATAAAATCCAATATTTAAATTTTCTTGATACTATTCCCTTCAATTCATTTCATTAGTCAACCTATAATGTTGACCCTGATGCACTCAAGTGAGTCAATTCTAATGTTACCAATATGTCACATTTTATAGCCCTTAAGTGTTGGTATATGTTACCAAGTTCATTTCCAAGTGTATTGCATTTTATTGCAATTTATCTGATTCTGTACTATTTTGACCTAGCCGACGACTAAGTTTCCTCAGTTTTGGGTTTTGGTCCAAACTAAAAACTTGTAGGTCTATGTCTTATTGCACGCGGGAAAAATTTCAGTGTCATTCTGAGTTGTATAGACCAAGATATGGTCAATTTACCAATGCCGGGATGTAATGCACTAAAATGGTAGGCTTGGCCATTTTTAGGTCACTTTTGGTTCTACTACTTGGTACTGAACTTGTGCAAGCTATTTGGCTTGGTTCTGGCCATTTCTGGGCTTTGGTGTCTTCATAAGAATTGTAGATCTATGTCATATTCATGGTAAAATTTCAGGTCATTTGGACTGCTTTTGAGTGTTATTGTCAAAACACTAACTATCGCTCAAAATGGTCAATTTTCAGCTTTCTAGTCACTAATATGGATTTGGTCATTTTTCAAGTCACCTTTTAGGCAGAATTTAGGTAACATTTCCACATGAAAGCTGGCCTATTTGGTGTCTAGTTTCACCCTCCATTGGCCTCATACCATTTGGGTTTCTGCTTGGCACTTATGACCTAATTTAGGTACTACCATCAATACACAACTCGCACAAAACACTTACACTTCCAATTTGATATTCCTTCTCCTCCTCATTACTTCAATATTCAATCAATGGCACTTCCATATATATATTGAACACAATTCCAGCAAGCATATTGGGTAGAAAACTCAAGTGCTCAATGCACACAATTCACCATTCAAGCTCAACATTCACTTCTACCAAAATTCAATATATCTCAATATCAATATTACACATGCACTTCAATATACTCATACTTCAATATCACTTACACATGTTGCCCACAATTTAACACTATCATAATTCATTAATAAACTTCATATTCACACGAATTTATGATATTATAGGCTGCCAAACATGGCAGCTTGCCAAAGCATCAAGGTCCCATTTCAAACCCTTAATTCAAGTACTAACATGCACATACTTGGACATTAACCTACTACAACTTTTATTTGAGTTAATCAACTTTAATTCCATCCAATACATATAAGAATAAGTCACTAACCCTGCATTTCCATGGCTACCAAAATTAAGGTTCACCAATACTCATCATTTCCTCAATTTTTCTTAGCAATTCAAGTTACCCAAAGCTCAACACAAGGATTATTGAAGGAAAATGGAAAGATTAAGCACTAAACTCAACTTGAGCTTGACAAATCCTTGAAATTTCCTCTCCTTTTTGCTGCCTATAGGTTGCCCATGGTGTAAGGATCATTTTTCATGAAGGAAGCTTGAAGAAATAATGGCTTGATCATGGAGAGGTTGAGCTCATGCGTGAAACGCCATGGTGAATTTGGGAGGATTTCATTTCGGCAATGGATGAAAGCTTGAAGAAAATGAGATGATTTAGTGGAACAATCTGTCCCAATTACTTATATAGGTGGCTCAAGATGAGAGTTAGTGAAGCACTGAGGAATAATTTAATGGTTATTTATTTAAAGTTTCCGATTTTTGCAATTTGGCCACCACACTTTCACTATTTACGTAATGTATCTCCTTTTAATTTTTTATGATATTTTCAAAGTGTAATATCATTTATTTTTAATGGACATTTAGGTCAAAAGGCAAATAAGGATATCAAATGACCACAATACCCCTATTCAGGTTATATTCCTGATTTTTCGATAACACCGAGTTTTATCATTTTCTGGATTTCTCATTTTTCTTTGTACTAATTAATTAATTTTTCTTTGATATTTCTAATGACATTTATACTTCAATAAGTCTTTAATTATGTCTCGAAATTAAATTTCGAGGGTTCCTCGCAATTAGTGGTCACTATTGCCCGCACTGTAACTTCTCCGCAAGGTCACCCATCGCAGTGTTGTCTCGCTTAACTTGGTTTCATTTCTTTGCTATTATTTTTCCTTTTTTTTTCTAGTATTTTCGTTTTTTGTTTTTGAATAACTTATATCTCCACACTAATATTTAAATATAATTCGTAAGATCCTAGTTGTCCATAATCGTCACTGAATGATGAGAATGCACTATCAATATAGGGGTGTTACAATTGTCCCCTTTAAAATAAATTTCGTCCGTAAAATTTTACACAATAGCCGTCTTACAATATTCATACATTTATTTTCTCCTTTCTATATGATCGTGTAATCTTCTTTCCTCTAAATTTGGGTAAAACTTTTAACAATCTAATATAACATTTACTTTGTTTATATAGCACTAATCTTTTCTTACTATCATTCCGTCTAATATTTCGATCATGTTCCCTTTTTGAAAGACCATTGAGGTCGTATTAGAATTACTTTTCTAATCATGGGTCCTTTGACCATTCTAGTTAACAATCTTACTCACATTCGTAACATTTATTTGTTATATCTGAATCAACTGTTCAAATTTTTACTTCCACTACTCTTTTTATCTATTAATATTCTATAACTTAGTTTTGTACTAAACTATAACCTTTCAATATTCTAACTTTTGAGTTTTAAATCCCTAAATAGGATTTCCAAACTCATTTCCAACAATAAAATTTTGTCTTGACATAATTATACCAATACAAATACTGTTGGCAACTATTCTCATCTTGGTGCACTATCAGTAGTACGTAGCTCTACACAATAATCTCAAGTTAATACTGTAATCTGCAGCTTACAGTATAAACATCAAGAATATTGCACAATTACTACGATACATTCCAATAGATCAAATTTTCTTATATTTTATCCTTTTCAAATTTACTAATATTCGAATCTTATTCTGATTATAATATCCATTAACAATTACTAGCAGTAATATCTCTGCCCTCATCTAGAGCAATTCTATTACAGAATTTACTTTTACGCCCTCTTGCCTTACATTAAGTAAACTCGCCAATTAGCTTTATAATTTATGGTGTGTTAATTTTGTGATACCCTTACCCGCCTACAGCAGTAGTCGAGCAAGTTATGCTACTCACAGCCGAGCACCACTTTATGTTTCTATTACAATTTATCCCTTTATAATTCATTTATTTTCAAATTTTGATGAATCTGAATTTATTTGCAAATTTTATAGAAAATCTGGCAGAGTGCCGGCAGTAAATTGGAAAAAAAGTTCTTCTGAACCTGTTTAAAAACACTTCCAAAATAATTTCCAAATCCAAACTCTATTTTACTCATTCAAGTCAATCTCAAAATATCAATCTCAAATCACAATACTATTTTCAAAACTTTTCTGTTCACTTCATCACTTAAAGCATCTTCATAATTAATTCTCAACATTTCATTATGCAAAAGATCTCAATAATATAAAATTTCATATATTTACATTAATACATAATTACAGGAGTTTAGAGTTACAATCTAAACTAATACAAAATGCAAAATACAAAAGGGCAACCTATAGTCCTAATGTCCTACCATATGCAGTGCAGATGTGAGGTGACTCGACCTGATGCAACTCAAGACTCACCTGTCGATGTCCGCTGGGCTCCCCACCTATGTCTCCACTGACTGGCAAAGCGGCGGGCTAAGCAATTCTGCTTAGTGTTGACAATATAAAATAAAATAAAATAAAATAAATATGATAAAACAAAGATGCAAAATGTGTGTTTACATTTTTGGTAGACTTAACTTCTGATATTACTTGCATTATTATACAATTAAAATTTTGGTAAGGTTCTTTAACATTGCCTAAGTAACCCATACTAATTGATCGGATCGATAAATGGGTAACCGCACCGGGTACTAAGTACTGATCATCACACAATCGCACATTGTGTCTCCTGTGCAATAGAACAACTAATAAGTCAGATAATTATCGGGTTAAAACCCAAGTGTAATAGTTCAAATAACATAGCCAAAGGCTATTATGTCACGTAATGGCATGGGAGCCATGAAACACGTAATGGCATGAAGCCATATGCAGATCGCTAACAGAACCCTATTGGCATGCCAAGCTATCCAAACCAATCTTGTTAGGTATACTAGGCATTTTACACTTTTGAGTTTTACAATTTTTGAATTTCAAGTTTTGGTGTTACTATTCACTTCATTACTCAACCAAAATGTTGACTTTTGCATAGATAATAGATACATTGGTTCTAATACTCTAACATACCACATTTTGCATTCAAAATTTGTTGGTATTGGTTGCCAATACCATTTCTAAGCTTAAAGTTAATTAAGCAAAATTTTCAGTTTTCATACTTCATTTTTGCTGTTCCATTAGTTATTTTTGCAGTGGGAATTTGGCAAAATAATCAACATAAAAGTTGTTTCTTATTTTGTCTAGTTGAATTTCCTTTTTTGAATCACTCCATTTGGAGTTTTGTAGCCTGCTATGGTCAAAAAAACATAACTAGCTGGATAGAAATTTTTCACGACTGAACATCTCTATAGGGCAGAGAACCGTGATTGCAACTCACTTGTTGGATAGGTTCTGGTCATAATTTGGGTTAGGTTCCTTCAAGAAAGTTTTTGGTCTATATCTCAGCTTATTGCTAGTAAAATTTCAGGTCAATTGGACCTTTCTACATTGAGTTATGGCCAAACGAATAATCACTATTCATTTGGTCAATCTGCAGAAATAGACTGTAGGTTACCCGAATTAAGCCAAGCTTTTGGTCTACTTGGTTTGGTTTTATGGGCATGGTTTCTTCACCAAAGTTGTGCCATTATGTGTCTAGTTTCATGTATAATTAGCCTTGCACCAATTGAACCTCTACAATTCAAGTTATGGCTGTCCAAACCTGCTGGACTCATGTCCAATTTCAGAGGTCACCATGGGCAGCCACACTAATCTCAATTCCCACTACACAAACCACTTCATTTCTTGTTTACACATATCCAAATGGTCACTAATTGACCATTAAAACTCACTTTAACCATTACATGATTAAAATCTCCATTTTATACCCAAACCCTAACCCTAACATCTCAAATCATGCATTTAACTTGCATTTCATCAATACACTTAGTGGGTGCATATTGTGAGCTGCCATGATGGTCTTTTAACTTCATTAAGCTCAATACAATCAAACCCTAAACATGGTTGCTGAAAATATGAGATAGCATACAAGTGGTTTTTAACAAATTTCCTTTGAAATTTACACTCATTCAAGTCCCTAAACATGTATTCAAAGTAAAAATTTAGGTTAGGTCACTAACCTCTTTGGAACTAAGATTGCCTTGCAAAACTTCAACTTTTCTTCAAAATTTTGCTGCCCAAAGCTTCACCAAGATCAAAGAGCAAGTTTTTGTATTGACAATTAGGGTTTTTGGGGGAAGAAAGCTAGGGAAAATCAAGCTTGAAAAAGCTTGTTCATGGAGGGTTAGGGAAGGAGAGTTGACGTCAAGGAGAAGAAGAAGGAAGAGGTTCTGATTTTTTTTCTTTTTTTTCCAGCCCATTATACCTCTTTTATATATGTTTATGCCATGTGTCAAGATTGGGTTGGTTGTGTGAGTTTTAATGACATCTTGATGATGTCATAAATCCATTTTCTTTCAATTTCTCTCCATTTCTTATCTATTTAATTGCAATTAAATTTTTGACAATATTTATTTATATTTTATGTTATATAAATTATTTATTTAACTGGACAAGTTGGCCCAAAAATCATCTCTGAAGATGAAATGACCAAAATGCTCTCCGTTTGGCTTAAATTGTCTGTACTGATTGAAAATTTTTTCTCAGTATTTTCTTGGCATTCTAATGCTATAAGAACCTCAATGACCCTTCTCTGGAGTCCCAAGAATTATTTTATAATTTTTCCTAAATTTTTTTTTCTTATTAATTATTTGAGTTAATTTTTGGTTCCTCATTTTAGTTTAAATATTTTTCTGAACGTTCTAGCTGTCTGGACCGACACTGGTCGCCGGAACAGTAGACTTTACGAACTAGCTAAAATGAGGATGTTACAAATTTCACTTATTATCACAATCCTTATCTTAAAGGGTGAATCACTAATGCATCAAAATTTATTCCCCTACCTCTACCTTTGCTAGGTGGCTGTGAACCTCTGGTGATAGGATTCTGAACTGACCCTTCAGCAGTAGTAGGAGGTGGCCCAACTCTACGGGCACTGGTGCAGTCCTTGGCAAAGTTTCCTGTGCCTCCACAGTTATAACAGGCTCCTATGGCCTTGTAGCATACCCCACTATGATTTCTACCACAAGTTTCACATTGGAGGGTAGGAAATTCTAATTGTTCGACGATCGACCTTGGTGGTCTCTCGCCTGATGATCTACCTCACATATCTCCGAGCTCGTGGCTCTCAAATTCTTTTCTCTTCCCAAATTACTGCTCGAGCTCACCCATAGGTTTCTCCTCTTCTCTATTTCACACCGCCCTTGTGGGGTTGGGTCCATTTGGGCTTAATGGCTGTGATTATCGCTGATTTGTTAAAAGAAAGTGGCCATTTGTTGGGCCATTTGTGCAGAATTTGTACAGTAAAACTGTATAGTCTGCCTTCGATACTTTGTGGAGTCACGCTCAACTTGTACTTCGCTATCACATCATTCTATTGTTTCATTTTTCTTTCATATCTTTTCATAGGATTCTATTTCCTATACAACCAACAGAAGGAGATTTCCTCCTGTTAGTGCATATTTATAATGAAATGTACTGTATGTATCAAACAATGACATTGAGTAGTTGTACTATGAAGAAAGAATATTTAAATTACAGGTCAAAACAGAATTTAAAAACTAGCTCTTATACCACTAAAACATGTCACTCCCTACCCCTCCGTAAGACATAACATGATCCCGTAGTATACCAAATGAATTACCAACTTCGTCTACTGATAACCCATTAAATACACTACAAGAGATTTTAAAACTTTTCTTACTTCTTTTTACAGTGGTGAGCACTATTGACAGGTGTTAGAATTTTTTTTTTTTAACTGAAATGAAACCAAATAACACATTTGAAGTATTAATAATTTCTGTAAAAATTTTGACAGAGTGCCACCTATATTTTGAATAAAACTATTTTTCAAAAACTTGTAAAAAGCACTTCCAATATTTTGTTTAATCCCCAAACTCCAATATCCAATCAACACAACAAGTTTCTCAATATTTGTCAACTCAAATCCACAATAATTTTTCAGTGTTTTCAAAAGCTGAGATAAAAGAAATATATCATAATATTTACAAGCCAAAATAATTTACAATTTTAGTTTACAACTTTAATGTACAATTTTTAATGTACAATTTTAATTTACAATTTTAATTTACAACCGCCAAAACCAAGAATAATATATACATACAAAGGAACATACATTACAATACGAAATGCAAAATATGGTATACTCAATATACCCGATGAACTCTCAATGCGTAACTAGCACTCTAGTTGCTCAAGTTAGTTTGTCTACCCGAGACAAAGAATGAAAGCTATCACGAGTAAAATTTACTTAGCGGTGCACAATAACACTTTAAAATGCGGTATGTAAAACTTTTATTGACAATTTACAATCCAAACAATTCATAATTTTTCAAAGCTCATATAACACAAATTTGATCAAACAACTGAATACAAAGGTTGCCAATCAATAACACAATTTGATCAAATAATCAATAACACGGTTTTGCCAATCAATAACACAATTTGATTAAATAACTCAATAACTCGCTTTTGCTAATCAATAACACAATTTAGGCCATGACACACGCTTTTTCAAAATGTCGTGTGTACATCACGACAAGACATACTCACCCCACTAATTGAAATCAATAAAGGAGGTAGCTAGCTAGATAATAGTACTTATCCACACTCACCTCGTGATCGCAAGTCAAAGAGGGAGGAACATAATCACACTCACCCCAAAAATGAAGGAGGAACATAGTAACATTGTCATGCCAAGTGTGATTCAAAATAATTCCAAATCACAATATTTCATACAAACCACAAGTCACATTTTATCTAAAAATTTTCATTTGCAAAGTAGGCAATACAATAATTTCCAAATAAAATTCCCAAGCCAAAACAATAAAAAATTATTCATAACTCAATTCTCCAAATAAATTTTCTAATAAAAGCAGTGAATATAAAAAGTATTGTGCACAGACCTCTAATATATGCCTCTTGGCCCTGACTCAGTGTTCCTCATGATTCTCAATATCCTTTTCAATTGAAACACACAATTTAAAGTGTTTTAGTACTCAATGAATTTGTTTCTAACAATAAAATCCAATATTTAAATTTTCTTGGTACTATTCCCTTCAATTCATTTCATTAGTCAACCTATAATGTTGACCCTTGATGCACTCTAAGTGAGTCAATTCTAATGTTACCAATATGTCACATTTTATAGCCCTTAAGTGTTGGTATATGTTACCAAGTTCATTTCCAAGTGTATTGCATTTTATTGCAATTTACCGGATTTTGATGTACTATTTTGACCTAGCTGGACGACCTAGTTCCCTCGGTTTTCGGATTTTGGTCCAAACTACAAACTTGTAGGTCTATGTCTTATTGCACTCAGGGCAAAATTTCAGGTCATTCTAAACTGTATAGACCAAGATATGGTCAATTTACCAATGCTGGACAGAATGCACTAAAATAGTAAGCTTAGGTCATTTTTAGGTCACTTTTGGTTCGGCCAGTTTTGGTACCTGAACTTGTGCAATCTATTTGGCTTGGTTCTGGCTATTTCTGAGCTTTTGTGTCTTCATAAGAATTGTAGATCTATGTCTAAACTATACATGGTAAAAAGTTTAGGTCATTTGGACCTGTGTTGAGTAAGTTATGATCAAAACACTAACTACTGCTCAAATGGTCAATTTTCAGGCTTTCTAGTCACTAATCCGGATTTGGTCATTTTTCAAGTCACCTTTTAGGCAGGATTTAAGTAACATTTCCACATGAAAGTTGGCCTATTTGGTGTCTAGTTTCACCCTCCACTGGTTTCATACCATTTGGGTTCACAGTTTGGCACTTATGACCTAATTTAGGTACTGCCATCAATACACAACCTGCACAAAACACTTACACTTCGAATTTGATATTCTTTCTCCTCCTCATTACTTCAATATTCAATCAATGGCACTTCCATATATATATATATATTGTACACAATTCCAGCAAGCATATTTTGCAGAAAACTCAAGTGCTCAATGTACATAATTCACCATTCAAGCTCAACATTCACTTTCACCAAAATTTAACATATCTCAATATTAATATTATACATACACTTCAATATACTCACACTTCAATATCACTTACACATACTACCCACAATTTAACACTATCATATTTCGTTATTAAACTTCATATTCACACACGAATTCATGATATTATAGGCTGCCAAACATGGTAGTTTGCCAAAGCATCAGGTCCCATTTCAAACCCTTAATTCAAGCACTAATATGCACATACTTGGACATTAACCTACTACAACTTTTATTTGAGTTAATCAACCTTAATTCCCATCCAATACATATAAGAATAAGTCACTAACCCTGCATTTCCATGGCTGCCAAGATTAAGGTTCACCAATACTCATCATTTCCTCAATTTTTCTTAGCAATTCAACTTACCCAAAGCTTAACACAAGGATTATTGAAGGAAAATGGAAAGATTAAGCACTAACCTCAACTTGAGCTTGACAAATCCTTTAAATTTCCTCTCCTTTTTTCTGCCTATAGGTTGCCCATGGTGTATGTAACACCCCTCACCCGACTACAGTGTAGCCGAGCAAAGTGTGCTACATTCGGTGCCGGAGTACCCTATCTTATCTTACTTTATTCCTTTAATTATTTTCTAGTTATTATCTTTTAATATTAATTATTTTTCAACAGAGAAACTAACAGAGTTTTCCATATTTTATTAACATTTGACGTATTTCACTATTCATCTGCTTGAAATTTTCAATAATATTTTAAACTAAAAATCTCATCAATAATTCTCATAATCATCGCATCATTTCATGCATCATCATTTCTGATAGTGTCCATACATTTCAATTCTTATTCATTACCATGCATATTCATTCATGCTCATTTCATATATCAAAAATTTCAAATTTCCATTAATTAAATAATTTACAATTTACATAATACACAAATTAATTACAATTTCATAATTTATATTTTAACATGATAACTAATTATAAATACATAAAATAACTTTTGTGAGCCCTATCTACATGCATTGCTGAGAATGTGGCAACTTGAACACTTTTGACACTTCTATCGATCTAGACTCCAAAATTCACCAAAGTACTGAGGAAACAAATCCATCACGCTAAGCATTGCTGCTTAGTGGTGCAATAATATAACAAGAAAATAATATATATAAATTAAGAAAAAAAAATAGAGCATAATTTAAGTGTTCAGGAATCAATTTGATTTACTATGATGTTTCTAGTATTATCTATCTTATATGCTAATTTTTTCCTCTTTGGAAGTACTGAGTTTATACAGTAATAATATTCGATATACAGATTAATTCTAGGAGTAATGTATTTTCGGTTTCTACAATTCTGAAAATTTCATTTACTACTACTTGATTCAATTATGTTTCCATTGCTAATCTTTTTTTTTTGTATATATTATCTTTTTGTTATATTATTGTACCACTAAGCAGCAATGCTTGACGCGATGGATTTGTTTCCTCGCGCAGGTACTTTGACTGTGATTTTTGGAGTCCAGATCGGTAGAAGTGTCAGAAGTGTTCAAGTTGTCACCTCCTCAGCAATGCATGTAGATAGGGCTCACAAAAGTTATTTTGTGTATTTATAATTAATTATCATGTTGAAATATAAATTATGAAATTGTAATTAATTTGTGTATTATGTAAACTGTAAATTATGTAATTAATGGAAAATTTGAAATTTTTGATATATGAAATGAGCATGAATTAATATGCATGGTAATGAATAAGAATCAAAATGTATGGACACTATCAGAAATGATGATGCATGAAATGATGAGATGATTATGAGAATTATTGATGAGATTTTTATTTTAAAATATTATTGAAAATTTCAAGTAGATGAATAGTGAAATACGTCAAACGTTAATAAAATAGAGAAAACTCCATTAGTTTCTCCGTTGAAAATAATTGATATTAAAAAATAATAACTTGAAAATGATTAAAGGAATAAAGTAAGATAAGATAGGGTACTCCAGCACCGAATGTAGTACACTTTGATCGGCTACACTGTAGTCGGGTGAGGGGTGTTATATTTATTAGTATCAGAGCACGGTTTAGGCATTCCTAGGCATAGATAGATGGAATGGGATAGTGTGCATAACATGCATTGCATTCATATGAGTCGAGGTGACACTAATGCAGATATGTTTTCTTGGTTATTTTAGGTTAAGGTATGGACTCAGAATCGCAGAGGGCAGTAGAAGAAGAAGTAGTGTCGATCCTCGACCGAGAGTGATATTGGAAATCGGGAGATCCTACTCCACCAAAGGCAAGAGGTGCCTGCATAACCCCAACAGCCTTGTTTGAGCAGATGATCAAATCTTTCGATAGATGATCAAGTTATTCCACCACTGCCTCAGCGTCAATCACCTATAGGAAATATTAGTAATGATGGATCTATAGATTTCAATGGTTGAAATGAAGACGATTCTTTAATGTTTGATTATTTGTTAGAAATGACTGAAAGAGTCCTCGCAGAGCCCATTGCACACCGTATCAGAGTTTGGAGGTGCGCTTCATTGTTACAAGAAGCTACATATCGGTGATGGGATGTTGTAACCAAGTTAGTGCCACCAGCCAACGTAACTTGGAAATTCTTTCTGATAGAGTTCAAAAAGAAATATATTAGCTGTGTTCATGAAGAGGAACAGAAGAGGAGTAGTGATCAATAAAAGAGGAAATTTGGACAGTTGAGTAATAAGAGGCTGAGAGAACAGTTAAGTGAGACATCTGATCAAAGTAGGAGACCTAGACCTAGGCCTATACCTAGAAAAGGTCAACCAGAGACACTAGTTGTGACACCCTTACCCGTGTACAAGATATCCGAGTAAGCAATGTCACACGGTGTATCGGCACCCTCTATTTTAATTTAATCAATTTTTGTCATAGTTTTGAATATAACTTGTGAAATATAATATATTTGAGCCATTTATTGAAATTATAATTTATTTGAGGTTCCGAAAATTTTAAAGAAAATCCGGCAAAGTACCGGCTAAAAATGGAGAAAATAGCTTCTAACTCGTGAAAACACTTCCAATAATCGTATTCAATCATTCTCAAACTCCAATGTCATCACAAACTCAATATTTTTCAACATCATTTCTCAATCAATCATTTCTCAGGGTACTCATATATAAGCAACAAATAAATACTCAAATTACTTCCATACATAACCATAAATCTTCATTATTTACATGAACCTCAAAATACATTACATAGGTTCAATTACATATGAGAAAATAAAAATTAGTTACAAAATACCAAAATGACACCTAGTGTCCTACCAATGCACTGTAGATGGTGAGGTGACACGGACACTATGCAGAGTCACAGGATGTCTCACCCACCATGGCCCACTGGGCTCTCGATTAGTATCTCCAGAACCTACGCGTGGCAAAAGCAACGCGCTAAGCAATGATGCTTAGTGGTGCAATAATAAAATAAAAGAAAATAGCAGAAAATAAATATGCATTGAATGTATAAGTCTTATTTGTTTTGTATTTGTATATCCATTTATTTCGTTAACTTTGTCCACTTTCATTCATTTGCTGCCCAAGTAACCTATACTAAATGACTGGATCGATAAACGGGTAAACCGCACCGTATCAAGTACTCGCCGCCACACCATCGGTCACATATGTATCTCTTGTGCAAGTAATGTACCTAACAAATCAGAATAATATTAGGCACGAGGCCAAGTCTCAACATTAATGTCAAAATGGCTAAAAGCCATAAAATCATATAATGGCATAATGCCATGTGCGATCGCTAATCGAACCCTATTGGCATGCCAAACTATCCAAACCAATCTTGTTAGGTATACTGGGGCATTTGATACTTTTGAATTCTTCAAATTTTGAATTTCAAGTTTTGGTGTCACTATTCACCTCATTGGTCAACAAAATGTTGACTTTTTGATAGAAAATAGGTACATTGGTTTTGACACTCCCAACATACCACATTTTGCATTCAAAACTTGTTGGCATTAAGCATTAATACCATTTTTAAGTTTAAACCAAGGGAAGCAGAATTTTCAGTTTTTGTAACCCAACTTTACTGTTCTATTGGGTACTGTTGCAGTGGAAATTTGAGGAAATGGTAAACATGAAAGTTGTTCCTTATTTTCTCTAGCTGAATTTCCTTTTTTGAATCACTCCATTTGGAGTTTTGTAGCTCCAGATATGGTCCAAAAACCACAGCTGGCCGGATTTCAAATCTGTAGAATTTACCAAATCTATAGTACCATGAACAGTGACGGCCACTACCTTGTTGAATAGGTTCTGGTCATAATTTGGGGTAGGTTTCTCAATGAAAGTTGTTTGTCTATATCTCATCTTGTTTCTGTAAAAATTTCAGGTCAAATGGACCATTCTACAGTGAGTTATGGCCAAATGAACAGTTACTGTTCATTTGGTCATTCTGCAGAATTTGCTTGCAGGGTATCCGGATTGGGGCCAACTTTTGGTCCACTTGCCTTGGTCTTTTGGGCATGGTTTCTTCAGAAAAATTGTGTCATTATAAGTCTAGTTTCATGTCCAATTGGCCAAACACCAATTGAACCTACACAGCTAAAGATATGGCAGTCCAAACAGGCTGGACTCACAGCCTCCTTGCTGCTGTCCCTAGGCAGCCTACCATTTCACTTTGCCATGCTATATTTCAGTCCAAATTATGGTCAACTTACCTCAAATGGTCACTAATTGACTATTAGAATGTACTTTAACAATTTCATAAGCCAAGTCCAATTTTCACTCCCAAACCCTAGCTCAAATTCAAGGTTCACACCACCCACCTTAATTAAACACTTTCATTCATTACATGTATATATATACACTTTAAACACCCTCTCTAATCCATTCTAAGCCCATCTAAACCATCAAAGTCATAACCCTCACTAGGCAGCCGAATTCCATGGTATACATACACATGAGTTTTAGTCCATTTAATTCACAATTTCATATTAATTTCAAGTCCCTAACATGGAATAAAAGAAATATATGCATAAATAAGCACTAACCTCTTGTAGGGCAGAATTTTCTCAAGCTAAAACTTCACTTTCTTTCCTTTTCTAGGCTGCCAAACACTTTCCCAAGAGGTATGGACAAGTTTTAATGAAAGGTGTCTAGGGTTTAGCAGTGGAATTTCATGGGAAATGGAAGTAATGAAAGAAAATTTTTCATGGAGGGAGTGGAAGAGAGGGTCACGGCTTTGGAAGAAGAAGAAACCAGAAAATGGTTTCTTAATTTGTCATTTTTCCCTTTTTAAAGAATTTTTGTTGTGTTGTTGAATGGTGATTAGTGGAGGGCACTTAAATGACATCATGGTGATGTCATAATTAAGGATTTAAGTCATTTTCTTTTTCTTTCTTTTCTATTCATTTTTAATTTAATTTTTAGCAATATTTATTCATATTTTAGATCATAATAATTATTTACTTAACTGGACAAGTCGCCAAAAATCGCCTTTGAAGGCGAAATGACCAAAATGCCCTCCGTTTGGCTTAACGGGTCAAAATTATCTGTACCGATTGAAAAAATTTTCTAAATATTTTCTTGGCATTCTAATGCCATAGGGACCTCAATGACCCTTCTCTGGAGTCCCAAAAATTATTTTATGAATTTTTCCCCTGGTCTAGGCTCCTAGTTGCAGAACCACAACTTCCTCTAGGTTACCCATCGCTTGGGCACCTACCATTTAACTTAGTTGTATTTTATTTCTAAAATTTTTAGTAAATTTTTCTTATTAATATTTGAGTTAATTATGGTCCTCACTTTAGTTTAAATATTTTTTCGATCGTCTAGCCGCCTGCATCAACACCGTCACCTAACAAAGAGAATGTACGGAGTTGTTACCAGGAGGGTGTTACACTAGTAGTGAGTGCGCCAAGACTAGCAAGAAAATATGGCCATTGTAACAAGTGGCATAAAGGTGAATGTAGGGGATTGACTCGAGCTCGTTATAGATGCGCCATAGACCATCGCTCAAAGATTGTCCTAAGAGGAATTTACCACGGACCCAAACAGAGGTCATGGAAGGACCAAGTACAATAGTAACACCACTTCCAAATGTCACCCAAGCTGGAGAGGAGCAAGAAGCCCCAAATGTGAATTTGAGGTAAAGTATCCTTCCCTTATGATATGCCTAAGTGTATAATGATAGATTCGAAAAGACAAAATAGTACCATATATATATAAAAGAAGTAGACAGAGGGAGTAATAGAAAGGTAAAGGAATTATCTCAGATACATACAACCTAGAAATTTCGAGGACAAAATTTTTATTAGAGGGAAAGAATTATAACACCCTCATCAGAGTAATTCCACACATTCTACCATTCCTGTAATTGGTGTCACCGACACTAGAACGTCTGGAAAAATATTTAGACTAGAGTGAGGAGTCATAAATAACTCAAATAAGTGTAATAAAAATTAAGAAAAAATTTTAGAAATAAAATACAACCAAATTAAATGAGTGGGCCCTAGCGATGGGTAAGCCAATGGAAAGTTGCGGTTCTCGCAACTAGGAGCCCTAAACCCGGGAGAAAATTCATAAAATAATTTTTGGTACTCCAGAGAAGGTCATTAAGGTTCCTATGGCATTAGAATTCCGTGAAAATGCTTAGGAAAAATTTTCAATCAAGATGCATAATTTTGGTCCACAAGCCAATCGGAGGGCATTTTGGTCATTTCGCCTTCCAAGGTGATTTTTGGCCGACTTGTCCAGTTAAGTAAATAATTATTATGACACAAAATATGAATAAGTATTGCTAAAAATTAAATTGAAAATGAGTAGAAAAGAAAAGAAAAAGAAAATAAAAGTAAATGAGACTTATTACATCATACATGTCTCACCATGATGCAATAAAAATCCCATAGCCAATCACAACCCAACAAGCACTCATAAATCAAGTTAAAAAGAGATAAACTAAATCAAAAATTAAGTCTTCTTCTTCCTTTTCCATATGTTGGTGGAAACACACCTCTTAAAGCCTTCCTCCATTATTGAGCTCTTCTAGCTCACAAAACCTTAAATTATCACCATATTTTCCTTAAGTCCTACTACTAAAAAATTATCCTAGAGCCTTGCTAAGGTGATTGGCTACCAAGAAAGTGAAGGAAAATTAAAGTTTGGCTAAAAGAAAATTCTGCCCTCCTAAGGTTAGTGCTAAATTCTTACTTCTTCCTCTTATAATGATGAAAATAAAGTGAATTACATTAGAATTACATGATAAATGATGAAATTGATGGATATATGTGTGACACCCCTTACCCGACTACAGTGTAGCCGAGCAAGTTATGCCACTCACAGGCCGGAGCACTCTATTTTATCTTAATTGCTTTTATCATAGTTTTGAAAATAACTTGTGAAATATAATTCATTTATTGAAATTGTAATTTATTTGAGGTTCAAAATTTTATAGAAAATCCCATGAGTACCGCTAAAAATGGAGAAATAGCTTCTGAACTCGTGAAAACACTTCCTATGATCATATTCAATCATCTCATCACTCTCAAACTTCAATATCAAAATCTCAATATTTTTCACCATTCATTTCTCAATCATTCATCTCATGTGATAATCATGTACAAGTCACAGTTATGTATTCACTTTTCCTTTCACAAACACAATTTTCTAAACAATTCCTCTTTATTTGTCATTCAATCATTTCACATCATCATTAGACTCAAATCATAAATAAATTCTCACATGTGATTCATAATCACAAATTACAAGTACTTACATTAATACAAAATTATATTACATTTGTTCAAATACATATGATAAAATAAGAGTTTAATTACAAAATTTACAAAAATCTCAAAATACAAAATGAGACCTAGTGTCCTACCAATGCACTGTGGATGGTGAGGTGACACGGACACTATGCAGAATCGTGAACCAAGTATCAACTGTGGTCTACCGGGCCCTCTGCCCAAATCTTCGCACTCACGCTGCAAAGTGACGCGCTAAGCATAAAGCTTAGTGGTGCCAATAATACAAGAAAATATAATATGCAAATAAAGATAATAATTTCCTTGCTATTGTGTTCATAATAAATGAATAATTACTAACTTATTGTTTAGTCGAGGGCTAATCAGGTTTTATGATATTAACTTCTTCATGCATTTCGTTAATTATTTTCTTCATGATCTTGAGCTTCTTTGTATTTTTGTAATCATTCCTGATTCTTAATTTTCGTATTTTCTTTAATAATCAGCTCAATCACGCTTATACTTTTCCATGCCCAAGTAACCTATAATCGACGATCGATCGATAACGGGTCGTTGGCATCGACACCGCGGTGCCTCGCCGTCATACTATGGGACGCAGAACGCCAACCATGTATGCAACAAGATGGCTAAAAATCCATGATATCACATAATCGGGCATAAAAGCCATGCATACGCATAAAAGCCATGAATACGCATAAAGCCATGAATACAGCATAAAGCCTTTCGCAAGATCGCTAAAACAATACCCTAGTGGCATGCCAAACTATCCAAACCAATCTTGTTAGGAATACTAGGGCATTTAATACTTTAAAATGTTAATATATTGTGCTTTATGACTTCATTATTTCATGATAAATTTCAATAATAATTCATACATTCATTTGATCATTTATATGATCACAATTCACATCAATTATTCTTTTATACCATTGTACTCAAAATACTTCTCCTCTTTACAATAATGAGAACTAATGTCTCATTCATAGATTAATATGGTTTATTTATCCATTCATTATGTTATTCATATTGATCACAATTCTAAATAATGGTTCACATGTACCATTGTATTCAAAACATTTTTCCTTTCTCATTTATACATTCAAGAATCTACTTATGTAATTACAAATTTTATATTTCAAGTTGAGTTACTAATATTTTATGAATTCCATTTGTGATGGGCATATATGCCCTAACTATCTATTCACATCAATTAGGTGACTTATTTTTCATGTTTCAAGTAATCCATGAATATTTCATGGATTTCAAATTTATGGCCTAATTTCTTTTTAACAATTTTGACTAGGATGCATAGTCCATATTTGTCATACAATTCTAAGCATTTAAGCTTAGAATTGGTTCTAGGTTTTCATCTTAATTCACTAATCATTTTGATTACTATTCACCATACTAGTCAACCAAAATGTTAACCTTTTTATACTTAATGGATATATTAATTCTAATTACACTAAGATCCCACATTTTGAGTTTTACATTTACTAGTATTAATTGCCAATTGCAATTTAAAGTCCCCTAGTTGCATTTCTAATTTCAAATTTTGAATTTCAAGTTTTGGTGTCACTATTCACCTCATTGGTCAACAAAAATGTTGACTTTTGCATAGACAATAGGTACATTAGTTTTAACACTCCCGATGTACCACATTTTGCATTTAAAACTTGTTGGAATCAATTACCAAATCCATTTCCAAGCTTATTTCAAGTTTTCATGTCACTATTCACTTCATTAGTCAACTAAAATGTTGACTTTTGCATAGAAAATATGTACATTGACTTTGGCACTTCCAACATACTACATTTTTCATTTAAAACTTGTTGGTTTTGGTCACTTTCTCAAAGCTTAGGTCATTTTGGCAAAATTGCCAATTTTCGGTTTTGGTGCTCCGAAGTTGCACTGTTTCATTGGTCGATTTATCGTTGGAATTTGACAAAACTTCCTTCATAGAAAATGTTCCTTATTTTGTCTAGTTGAATTTCTTTTTGAATCACTCCATTTGGTGTAACACCCTAAGTTCTGTGAGTGCTCATTGCTCCGGTGACTAAGTCATTCTGGACAGCTAGGATGCCTAGAACCACACCTTGTTATGAGAGAGGAGACATAAATAATGAAATACAAGAAAAGAAAATACAAGAAAACAAAGGAAAAATCATAGCAAAGAAATGTAACCGAATAAGTGAGCCGGGAAACCTAGCGATGGTGATCAGACCGGAAGTCACTACGTGAACCGCTGACTAGCCCTCGGATCATGGGAACCCTGAAAATATTTTTAGGACTCCAATAAATATTTATTGAAGTATAAATATCATTAGAAATATCAAAGAAAAATTAAATAATTAGTACAAAGAAAAGTGAGAAATCGAAAACAGATAAAACCCTATGTTACAAAAATCTGAATATAACTCGAACAGGGCATTATGGTCAATCGACATCCCGAATTGTCTTTTGACCTAAATGTCCATTAAAAATAAATAATATTACACTTAGAAAATAAAATGAAAAATTAGTTTAGTGGTACCTAATGCAAATAACCAAAAGTGGAGTGAAAATTGTGTAATTAGCACTTTAAGCTTATAATATGATTTAAATGTGGTGAGTGGACCACTAGGGAATTAATTAAGGACTAAAGGGGCAGGTGTACACCCATTATAAAATCTGCCATTTCATCTTCAAGCTTGGGAATTGCCATGGTCAGATGAATTTCTCCAAAACCTCCATGGCCGCAAATTGAAAAAGCTCCATTAACCACCTTCATTTCACCTCCAATCACCTAAGTGGCTTCATTAAAAATGGTCTACACATCACAAGGAAGATATGGATACCAAATTTGAGAAGTTTGGTGAGGGTTTAGCAAGTTATAATCAAAGGTAAGTTTACATTTTTTGAGAATTCCTTTGTTAAGTTTTGTGTGCATGTTATGGGTGTTGGTTTGGTGAAGGAAAATTTTGAGTTTGAAGAGTTATTGTTGTTTTAATTTTGGACAGCCATGAGTCACGTTTTTTATGAGATAGTTGTGCATATAATTGATGAGAAATAATGTTGATCATGGTGATTTAGTAACCTAGTGAATTATTTCATGTTTATATGGTGATTTATACACTTGGATGGGAATTGGTAAATTGACGGCACTTTGATGTTGAAGAAGGTTTATGCAGCTTGGGAACACTTGAGTAATTGTATGTATTGAAGGAAGTGTGGGCAGAATATTGACCTAGAAGGATTGATGATATGTATGTAGATTGGTATTGAAAAGTGTATGTAAGATTTGTAATGGTTAGGTGTGTATGTAATGGTACTTAGAAATTGTAAATGTGAATTATACTTGGTGTGTTGAAGGTAATGGTAATCTGCCCAAAGTAATGTTGATGTAATGTAGAAAACGCTTTTGGTAATGTACCAAAACAGATTGGTAGGTAAGTAAACAAATTGCAAAGGTAAATGTGTGTTTGAAGTGGGGTGTGAAAGGCATATTGAGGGCAGTGTATATTTTAGCCTATAACCTTAAATGTGTAACCTCAATTGGTATGAGACCAATTTGAGGTGAAACTAGGCACAAAATGTGCCAACTTTCATTGAGAAACCATACCAAAATTCTGCTTGCAAGGTGACCTAAGAAAATGACCAATTCGGATTAGGTGCAATTAGGACCTGAAAAATGACCAATTGGGCAGCAGTGAGTGTTTAGGCCATAACTCACTCAAACCAGGTCCAATTGACCTGAAATTTTAACCATGAATAGTTAAGACCCATACCTACAAGTCTTATGAAGACACCAAAGCCCAGAAATGACCATAAGCAAGTCAAACAACTTGCACAAGTTCGGGTCCAAAAACTGGCCGAACCAAAGTTGACCAAATTGACCAAAAAAATGACCTAATTGATGCCATTTGACCAGCAATAGTGTAATGACCATAACTTGGTCTACTTAACTCGGATTGACCTAAAATTTTGCACCGCGGTCCATAAGACCTAAATCTACAAGTTTGTAGTTTTGACCGAGACCCGAAAACCGAGGGAACTAGATCGTCCGGCTAGGTCAAACTAGTGTCCCGGAATCCAGCAATTTGCATTAAAATGCACTAAACAAGGAAATGACTTTGGTAAAACGTACCAAACCTAAAACCCTATCGAATGTGACATATTAACGACATTAAAACCTAATTTACCTAAAACGCAACGAGGGTCGGTATATTAGGTGATTAAGTGAATAATTGAGTTCAGTGCATTATTTACCAAACACCATCGATAGAGACAGTTTAATTTGGTACTGAAACACTTCAAATTGTGTTTCTCAGTTAACAAGGACTCAGCAAAAGGGAAAGAAATACTGAGTCAGGACCAGGAGACAAATATCAAAGGTTTGTGCACAACGGCTATTTCTTTTGAAATTTTCAATTGAAATAAATATTGACTATTTGTATATTATTGTTTTAAATTGTGTTTGTGCACAACAACTATTTCTCTTGAATTTTTCAATTGAAATAAATATTGACTATTTGTATATTATTGTTTTAAATTGTGGAAATGTGTTTGATGGACACTTATTGATTGAAAAACATTGTGAATGGTTTGAAACTGTGAAAAATTGTTTGAATGATATTGATGGATACTTATTGATTGAAAAGCACTGTAAATGGTTTTTGTGGAAATTGAAGTGAATTACGAATTGTGTTGCCATTTTGTGAATGAAATTATAACTTTGGAAATTTATTGGATTCTTACGGATCATTTGAATAAAATGTTTGGAATTGTTTTGACTCACAATTGGCATGACACTGATACTATGTTCCTCCTCCATTAATGGGGTGAGTGTGATTATTCCTCCCTCTTTGACTTATCAGTCTGGGGTGAGTATGATTATGTTCCTCCCTCTTTGACTTCCCAGTCTGAGGTGAGTATGGATGAGTACTCATTAGATAGCTAGCTTCCTCTCTCATTGATTTCAATTATTGGGGTGAGTATGTCTTGTCGTGGTGTACAACACGGCATATATGGAAAAATTTGTGTCATGACCTAAATTGTGTTATTGATTGGCAACATTGTATTGTTCAATTATTTGATCGAATGGTGTTATTGATTTGCAAAACGATATTATTCAGTTATTTGATCAATTGTGTTATTGATTTGCAAAACGATATTATTCAGTTATTTGATCAATTGTGTTATTGATTTGCAAAACGATATTATTCAGTTATTTGATCAAATTGTGTATGAATTGGCAATACGGTATTCTTAAGCTATTTGACTAAATTGTGTTATTATGAATTTTGATAATTTGTGAATTGGAGTTTAAATTCCTTATGACATTCATTGTCTTGAATTTAATTATGGTTTTAAGTATCCACTATTGATATGATTTATGAATTGTGATTTAAAATTTGTATTTGGTTAATGTTGTGCACCACTGAGACATTGTCTCAGCGATAGCTTTTTATTGCCGCTGCAGTAGAGAGATAGACAGTATAGACTAGGCCGCTAGTACCACCAAATGAGATTTTGGGTATAGTGAGTATACCACATGTGGCATTTTGTAATCAGAATGTATATTCACCGTATGTATATTTTGTTCTTAGTTTTGAGCTTGTAAATTTAAGTTGTACAAGAAAGTTGTAAAATAATTATGAGTTATTTGGCTTGTAAAAATAGTGTTATATTTTTGTATCTTAGTCTTTGAAAATCACTGTGGATTTGACTTGAGAAATGTGTATTGTTGATAAAAAGGTTGGAGGTGAGATTTGAAAAGATATTGAAGTGCTTTTACAGTGTTTCCAAGAACTGCTTTGTCCAAAATACAAATGGCACCTTGCCAAAATTTTTACAGATATTCCAAATAAATCAAATGAGTTAGTTGTTTCACTTCATTCACCAAAGTCTTTCACACTGTAAATAGTGCTCACCATCGTAAAAGAAGTAAGAAAAGTTTTTAAAATCCCTTATAGTGTATTTAATGGATTATCGAGACGGAGTTGGTAATTCATTAGGTATACTACGGATCATGTTATGCCTTACAGAGGGTAGGGTGTGACATGTTTTAGTGGTATCGAGCAATGGTTTTAAAGTGAATTTCGAATCGTGAATTTGAAATCTTTTGTCAGAATTACAATCGCCAAATGTTTGATACATACAAGACATTACATTATAAATATGCACTAACGGGAGGAAATCTCCTTGTATTATTTTACAGTAGGTCTAAAATCCTCGAATTGACTATTGAAGAGGGTGATCGCTCACGATCAATCTATTGAGGCCGAGGTGCAAGGGATGCCCTGTGCCTACAAAATGTTAGTGGTTCAAGAAGACCACCTCGCAGCATCGCAGTTCCGCTCGCTCGCCACAGATGGCTGCAAAGTTTCAACAAATGGCTGGTAATGCGCCTACTCAAGTCCCAATACAGACACCAGTGGTACAACCACAGTCTCCTACCAGGCAGTATGATAAATTGATGAAGTATGGGGCTACAGAGTTCAAGGGGACAGTAGATCCTCTAGAGGCAGAACAGTGGTTAGAAAGGATGGATAGGGTATTCAAGAAATCAGATCGCATGCAGGAGCTCAGATTTGAATACTCAGTATCTTTGCTATAGGGGGATGCTTATGACTGGTGGAAAACCATTCCCCACAGTCTGGTAGAACCTGCAGTGCTAACATGGAATGACTTCCTCAAGGAATTCAGGCAAAAATATGTCCCTGATGCTTATGTAGACCGTGTCGCAAGAATTCCTAAGTCCAAACAGGGGGCATCGGTCGAGTATGAAAGGGAATTCTCCCGCCTAAGCCATTATGCAGTAAGTCTACTTTCTACCAGCAGGGAGAGATGTAAGAGGTTTGAAACCGGCTTGAAGCCTAGTATCAGATTACAAGTGGTCGGATTCAAACATAACAACTTCTCTGAACTTATTTCTCAAGCACTAGAATTAGAAAGAATTGAATCAAGTGGCCCCGAGAAAAGAAATCGAGAAGACAAAAAGAGGAAAGTCAAGAGAATGTAGTTCTAGTGGTCCCACCGAAAGAGGAAAACTTTGGGGATACGACAGAGATAGTAAGAAGTCCCAGAGAGATAGATCTTTGGACAGAAACCACTCGATCCGATCAAAGAAACTCAACAGAAACCCAGAAATGCGCTGTCAGATCGACTTTGTGAAACTTGTGGTAAACCACATAGTGGGCTATGTTATAGAGCCGTAGGAGCATGCTTTAACTGTGGAGAGACTGGTCATTTTGCTAGGGATTGTGTAAATCCAGATCGTTCTGGATCATTTACTACACCAAAGGGATCAACCCAAGTTTCTACCCCAAAGAGTTCACCATCAGTTAGTAGAGGCAGAGGTAGAGGTAGGGATAGTACACCTAGAAGTCAGACTACTGTGAATCAGCCAAAACAGGGTGATGCTTCAACTAGAGTATACGCTATACGACAGAAAAGAGACTGAGACTTTTGACATCATTGCTGGTACTTTCTCAATTAGCAACTAAGATATATATATGTATTGTTTGACCTGGAGTTTGCATATTTTTATGTTAGTGTTAGAACTATATGTTCTGTTGTTATTCCTTTACAGGGGAATAAATTTTGACGCATTAGTGATTAGCCCTTAAGATAAGGATTGTGATAATAAGTGAAATTAGTTTTGAAAGAGTTTATCGGCGAAAAGTATTTTCTAACACACCATAAATTATAAAGCTAATTAGTGAGCCTACTTAATGTAAGGCAAGAGGAAGTAAAAGTAAGATGCAGTAATGGAGTTGCTCTAGATGAGGGCAAGGAGGTTACTGTTAGAAATTGCTAATGGATATTGTAATCAAAATAAGATTCGAATATCAGTGAATTCGAAATGGATAAAAGATAGGAAAGTTTGATCTATTGGGATGTATCGTAGTAACTATGCAATGTTCTTGATGTTTATAATCGTAAGTCGCAGACATAAGATCGACTTGAGATTATTGTGTAGAGCTACGTACTACCCGATAGTACACCTAGATAAGAATAGTTGCCAACGGCATCTGTTTTGGTATAGTTATGCCATGACATAATTTAATTGTTAGAAATAAGTTTGAAAATCCTACTTAGGGATCTAAAACTCAAAAGTTAAAATATCGAAAGGTTATAGTTCAGTACAAAAGGAAGTAAGTTATAGAATATTGACAGATAAAAAGAGTTATGAAAGTAGAGAATTAAACAGTTGATTCATGTGTAACAAAGAAATATTACAAATGTGAGGAAGACTATGGACTAGAATGGTCAGAGGACCAATGACTGATGAATGATTCTAACATGACCTCAAGGGTCATTCAAGAAGGAACGTGAACCGAAATATTAGACAACACAATAGTAAGAGGAGATTGGTGTTATCCAAACAAAGTAAACATTGTATTAGATTGTTAAAAGTCTTATACAAATTTGAGAAAAAGAAGATTATACGATCATATAGAAAGGAGAAATAAACGTATGACTATTGTAAGATGGCTACTGGGTAAAAATTTCGTGGACGAAATTTATTTAAGGGGGAGAATTGTAACACCCCTAAGTTCTGAGTGCGCTCATTGCTCCGGTGACTGGTCATCCTGGACAGCTAGGATGCCTAGAACCACACCTTGTTATGAGAGAGGAGACATAAATAATGAAATACAAGAAAAGAAAATACAAGAAAAACAAAGGAAAAATCATAGCAAAGAAATGTAACCGAATAAGTGAGCCGGGAAACCTAGCGATGGGTGATCATGACGGAAGTCACTGTGAACCGCTGACTAGCTCCTCGGATCATGGAACCCTGAAAATATTTTAGGACTCCAATAAATATTTATTGAAGTATAAATATCATTAGAAATATCAAAGAAAAATTAAATAATTAGTACAAAGAAAAGTGAGAAATCAAAACAGACAAAACCTTGTTACTAAAAATCTGAATATAACTTAACAGGCATTATGGTCAATCGACATCCCGAATTGTCTTTTGACCTAAATGTCCATTAAAAATAAATAATATTACACTTAGAAAATAAAATGAAAAATTAGTTTAGTGGTACCTAATGCAAATAACCAAAAGTGGAGTGAAAATTGTGTAATTAGCACTTTAAGCTTATAATATGATTTAAATGTGGTGAGTGGACCACTAGGGAATTAATTAAGGACTAAAGGGGCAGGTGTACACCCATTATACAATCTGCCATTTCATCTTCAAGCTTGGGAATTGCCATGGTCAGATGAATTTCTCCAAAAACCTCCATGGCCGCAAATTGAAAAAGCTCCATTAACCACCTTCATTTCACCTCCAATCACCTAAGTGGCTTCATTAAAAATGGTCTACACATCACAAGGAAGATATGGATACCAAATTTGAGAAGTTTGGTGAGGGTTTAGCAAGTTACAATCAAAGGTAAGTTTACATTTTTTGAGAATTCCTTTGTTAAGTTTTGTGTGCATGTTATGGGTGTTGGTTTGGTGAAGGAAAATTTTGAGTTTGAAGAGTTATTGTTGTTTTAATTTTGGACAGCCATGAGTCACGTTTTTTATGAGATAGTTGTGCATATAATTGATGAGAAATAATGTTGATCATGGTGATATAGTAACCTAGTGAATTATTTCATGTTTATATGGTGATTTATACACTTGGATGGGAATTGGTAAATTGGACGGCACTTTGATGTTGAAGAAGGTTTATGCAGCTTGGGAACACTTGAGTAATTGTATGTATTGAAGGAAGTGTGGGCAGAATATTGACCTAGAAGGATTGATGATATGTATGTAGATTGGTATTGAAAAGTGTATGTAAGATTTGTAATGGTTAGGTGTGTATGTAATGGTACTTAGAAATTGTAAATGTGAATTATACTTGGTGTGTTGAAGGTAATGGTAATCTGCCCAAAGTAATGTTGATGTAATGCAGAAAATGCTTTTGGTAATGTACCAAAACAGATTGGTAGGTAAGTAAACAAATTGCAAAGGTAAATGTGTGTTTGAAGTGGGGTGTGAAAGGCATATTGAGGGCAGTGTATATTTTAGCCTATAACCTTAAATGTGTAACCTCAATTGGTATGAGACCAATTTGAGGTGAAACTAGGCACAAAATGTGCCAACTTTCATTGAGAAACCATACCAAAATTCTGCTTGCAAGGTGACCTAAGAAAATGACCAATTCGGATTAGGTGCAATTAGGACCTGAAAAATGACCAATTGGGCAGCAGTGAGTGTTTAGGCCATAACTCACTCAAACCAGGTCCAATTGACCTGAAATTTTAACCATGAATAGTTAAGACCCATACCTACGAGTCTTATGAAGAAACCAAAGCCCAGAAATGACCATAAGCAAGTCAAACAACTTGCACAAGTTCGGGTCCAAAAACTGGCCGAACCAAAGTTGACCAAATTGACCAAAAAAATGACCTAATTGATGCCATTTGACCAGCAATAGTGTAATGACCATAACTTGGTCTACTTAACTCGGATTGACCTAAAATTTTGCACCGCGGTCCATAAGACCTAAATCTACAAGTTTGTAGTTTCGACCGAGACCCGAAAACCGAGGGAACTAGATCGTCCGGCTAGGTCAAACTAGTGTCCCGGAATCCAGCAATTTGCATTAAAATGCACTAAACAAGGAAATGACTTTGGTAAAACGTACCAAACCTAAAACCCTATCGAATGTGACGTATTAACGACATTAAAACCTAATTTACCTAAAACGCAACGAGAGTCGGTATATTAGGTGATTAAGTGAATAATTGAGTTCAGTGCATTATTTACCAAACACCATCGATAGAGACAGTTTAATTTGGTACTGAAACACTTCAAATTGTGTTTCTCAGTTAACAAGGACTCAGCAAAAGGGAAAGAAATACTGAGTCAGGACCAGGAGACAAATATCAAAGGTTTGTGCACAACGGCTATTTCTTTTGAATTTTTCAATTGAAATAAATATTGACTATTTGTATATTATTGTTTTAAATTGTGTTTGTGCACAACAACTATTTCTCTTGAATTTTTCAATTGAAATAAATATTGACTATTTGTATATTATTGTTTTAAATTGTGGAAATGTGTTTGATGGACACTTATTGATTGAAAAACATTGTGAATGGTTTGAAATCAGAAAAATTGTTTGAATGATATTGATGGATACTTATTGATTGAAAAGCATCAGAAATGGTTTTTGTGGAAATTGAAGTGAATTACGAATTGTGTTGCCATTTTGTGAATGAAATTATAACTTTGGAAATTTATTGGATTCTTACGGATCATTTGAATAAAATGTTTGGAATTGTTTTGACTCACAATTGGCATGACACTGATACTATGTTCCTCCTCCATTAATGGGGTGAGTGTGATTATTCCTCCCTCTTTGACTTATCAGTCTGGGGTGAGTATGATTATGTTCCTCCCTCTTTGACTTCCCAGTCTGAGGTGAGTATGGATGAGTACTCATTAGATAGCTAGCTTCCTCTCTCATTGATTTCAATTATTGGGGTGAGTATGTCTTGTCGTGGTGTACAACACGGCATATATGGAAAAATTTGTGTCATGACCTAAATTGTGTTATTGATTGGCAACATTGTATTGTTCAATTATTTGATCGAATGGTGTTATTGATTTGCAAAACGATATTATTCAGTTATTTGATCAATTGTGTTATTGATTTGCAAAACGAAACGATATTATTCAGTTATTTGATCAATTGTGTTATTGATTTGCAAAACGATATTATTCAGTTATTTGATCAAATTGTGTATGAATTGGCAATATGGTATTCTTAAGCTATTTGACTAAATTGTGTTATTATGAATTTTGATAATTTGTGAATTGGAGTTTAAATTCCTTATGACATTCATTGTCTTGAATTTAATTATGGTTTTAAGTATCCACTATTGATATGATTTATGAATTGTGATTTAAAATTTGTATTTGGTTAATGTTGTGCACCACTGAGACATTGTCTCAGCGATAGCTTTTTATTGCTGTCGCAGGTAGAGAGATAGACAGTATGCAGACTAGGCCGCTAGTACCACCAAATGAGAGATTTTGGGTATAGTGAGTATACCACATGTGGCATTTTGTCTCAGAATGTATATTCACTGTATGTATATTTTGTTCTTAGTTTTGAGCAGTTGTAAATTTAAGTTGTACAGTAAAGTTGTAAAATAATTATGAATTATTTGGCTTGTAAAAATTGTGTTATATTTTTGTATCTTAGTCTTTGAAAATCACTGTGGATTTGGCTTGAGAAATGTGTTGTGTTGATAAAAAGGTTGGAGTTGAGATTTGAAAATATATTGAAGTGCTTTTTACAGGTTTTCTGAAGAACTGTTTTGTCCAAAATACAAATGGCACCTTGCCAAAATTTTTACAGATATTCCAAATAAATCAAATGAGTTAGTTGTTTCACTTCAGTTCACCAAAGTCTTTCACACCTGTAAATAGTGCTCACCACTGTAAAAGAAGTAAGAAAAGTTTTTAAAATCCCTTATAGTGTATTTAATGGATTATCAGTAGACGGAGTTGGTAATTCATTAGGTATACTACGGGATCATGTTATGCCTTACAGAGGGGTAGGGTGTGACATTTGGAGTTTTGTAGCTCAAGTTATGGCCAAAATTAGTTTACTGTTCACGTATACTATTCCTGCTAAAATTTTGGGTTTTGGCAGATTTTGGTCCAACTTTGGTCAGTAATTTGACCAAGTTAAGTTCATAATTTGGTCTAACTTTCTTCATATGAAATGTTCTACCATGCCTTAGGTTTCCATCGGTTCAAGAATCGCCTAAATCCGAGTTTTCTAGAGAGAGTTATAGCCATCCAAACATTACTGCTCAAATGAAAATTCTGGAAATCTCAGTACAGTAAACTTCACTTTGCTCAATGATTTGATTAGGTTCTGGTCATAATTTGGGGTATGTTTCTTCATGAAAGTTGTTTGTCTATGTCTTAACTTGTTGCTGTAAATATTTCAGATCAATTGACCATTTCTACAGTGAATTATGGCCAAATGAACAGTTATTGTTCATTTGGTCATTCTGCAGGGTATCCGAATTGGGGCCAACTTTTGGTCCTCTTGCTTTGGTCTTTTGGGCATGGTTTCTTCAGCAAAAATGTGCCATTATAAGCCTAGTTTCATGTACAATTGGCCAAAGACCAACACAGCCCAAGCTATGGCAGTCCAAGTGGACTAAAATTTCAGTCACCCTGCTGCACTCACAAGGCAGCATGCTCCTTCACTTTTCCATGCTACATTTCAGTCCAATTTATGGCCAACTTACCTAAAATGGTCACTAATTGACCATTAAAATGTTCTCTAACAATTTCCCAAGCTAAATCCAAGTTTCACTCCCAAACCCTAGCTCACTTTCAAGGATTACACCAATTACCTTAGTTAGCACACCAATTCATCATACATATATATATATACCTTAAACATCATCTTTAGTCTACTCTAAGTCCATCAAAAACACTTAATCTTGTTCCTCCCTAGGGCTGCCAAAATTCATTGTATACATACACATAAATTCCATTCATTTAATTCACAAATTCTTGCTTATTTTAGGTCTCTAATCATGGAAAGAGAAAGATGTATGCATAATAGGCACTAACCTCTTTAATGGCAGAATTTTCCAAGATTAAACTTCACTTTCCTTCACTTTCTAGGCTGCCAAACACTTCCCCAAGAGGTATGGACAAGTTTTAATGAAAGGTGTCTAGGGTTTAGTAGTGAAAATTCATGGGAAATGGAGGAAATAAAAGAAAATTTTCATGGAGGGAGGAAGAAGAGAAACTCACATTTTTGGCTGAAGAGAAGGCAGCTGGTATTTTAATTCCTTTGGCCATGTTTATCTCTTTTATTTGTTAATTAATAGGTTGTTTAAATATGATTGGTTAGAACTTTTAAATGACATCATAAAGATGTCATAATGGGCCTTTTTCCTCATTTTCTTTTCCTTTCTTCACTACTCATTTTCAATTTAATTTCTAGTAATGTTTATTCATATTTTATGTCATATTAATTATTTACTCAACTAGACAAGTCGCCAAAAATCACCTCCAAGGCGAAATGACTAAAATGCCCTCCGCTTGGCTTAACGGGTCAAAATTGTCTGCACTGATTGAAAAATTTTTCTAAATATTTTCTTGGCATTCTAATGCCATAGGAACCTCAATGACCCTTCTCTGAGTCCCAATAATTATTTTATGAATTTTTCCTGTCTAGGGCTCCTCGTTATGAGAACCGCAACTTCCTCTCGTTACCTATCGCTGGGCACCTGCTTAACTTGGTTGTATTTTATTTCTAAAATTTTTACTAAATTTTTCTTATTAATATTTGAGTTAATTATGTTTCCTCACTTAAGTTTAAATATTTTTCCGAACGTTCTAGCTGTCCGGACCAACACCGGTCACCAGAACAGTAGAATGTACGGAGTTGCTACCGGGAGGGTGTTACAATATGTTAGACTAAGAATCCAGCCAGCTTGTGTAAGAGTAGGATTTGAAGTGTTTTATTGCAAATAAAATGGATAACTTGCTTGATTATAATGATAAGTGTGATTAGTATGTTTAATTTGTGTGTGTTGTGTGAACCTTGAATTGGGAGCTAGGGTTTTGAAGAGAAAATTTGAGATTTATTAAATTGTTATTGAATTGATGTTGATGAGATTAATTATGGACTATTTGAAGTATTATGAGTGATAAATTGTAGTTGGGAGTAAGGAGGATGGAATATTGGAAGTGATGTTTCATGTGCAGGAAATTCGAACCTATGAGTCTAGGGTCTTGTTTGACCTATAACTGAAGATGTGTAACTCCAATTGGTATAAGGCCAATTGGAGGTGAAACTAGACTCAAAATACCCCATTTTTCATGAAGAAACCCTGCCAAATTCTGTCCATAAGTTGACCAATTTGCTGGTCCAATCCAGATATCCAAACACTGAACCCAGAAAATTGACCAACCTGTTCATTTGGCCATAACTCCCTCTAGATAGGTCCAAATGACCTGATTTTTGGTCATTGGAAAGATTAAACATAGGAATACAACTTTCATTTAGAACATCAAGCCCATAAATGCCTCTAACCAAATGAAATTGCTGGCCCAAGTGAGGTCACCAAACTAACCAAAACCATTCTGCCCAGAATTTCCTGGACTTTTAGCTCACCCGACCAGTTTTGGAAAAATGGCCATAACTTGGTCTATAAAAATCCAAATGCAATGAAACCAATGGAACAAGTTTTATAAGGCATAATGGCACAACTTTGGTGAAGAAACCCTACCCAGAAAACCAAACCAAGTTGACTTAAAAATTACCCTAATCCGGGTGACCAACAGGCTGTCCCTGGAAAATGACCAAATAAATAGTATTTGTTCAAATGGTCATAACTCAGTGTAGCCAAGTTCAATTGATCTGAAATTTTACCAGAAGAAAGCTAAGACATAGACCTACAACTTTCATGAAGAACACAAACCCAACTTCTGACCATAATCTAGTCAAATTGCCAACCAAACTTAAGTCACCAAATCTGGCAGAACCAAATTTCCCAGAAAATCTGGGTACAGGTCAATCCAGCCAGTTATGGTAAAATGACCATAACTTGAGCTGCAAAACTCCAAATGGAGTGATTCAAAAAAAGAAACGTAACCAAACACAATAAGGAACAACTTTCATGAAGATAATTTTATCAAATTCCTACTGTACAAATGACCAATGGAACAGTAAACCTAGGGTATAAAATTTGAAAATTTTGAATAACATGAAATAAGCTTTGAAATGGTATTGGCAATCAATACCAACAACTTTAGAATGCAAAATGTGGTATCTTGATGAACTTAGGTTCAATAAATTTATTATGTATTAAAAGTTCAATAATTTGAGTGAATAGTAATGTGAATAGTAATACAAAGACAAAGTGTAAGAACTAAATTGATAGAGGAAATTAAGGCATGAAATTTGGAATCCATGAAATGTTCATGGATTACTTGGAATAGTTAATTGAGATTTATACTCCCAATACCAATAGAGTTCATAATATATTAGCAATACAACTTGAAGTATGAAATGTAATTTACATGAATAGATTGTTAAATGTATTATTGAGATAAAAGTGCCATTTGGGATTTAGGTTCCCATCAAGAGAGAAAGGAAAGATGTTTTGAATGTAAAAGGTACACGAGATCAAATGAATTGTGATCAATACGAATGATATAAGGAATGTATGAATATTATGATGAATAAATAAATTATGGAATTTGTCATGAAATAATGAAGTCATGAAACACAATATATTAATATTTAATGATATTATGTGCCCTTGTATTGCCTAGACATGTGTGTCAGATTGGATAGATTGGCATGCCAATAGGGTATTGTTTTAGCAGTACTGCGAAAGGCTTTATGCTTGTATTCATGGCTTTATGCCCGCATTCATGGCTTTATGCCAACATTCATGGCTTTTATGCCCGATTATGTGTTATCATGGCTTTTTAGCAATACTGACTACATACGTGGTTGACGTTCTGTGTCCCATGGTATGACGGCCCGAGGCACCGCGGTGTCCAGTGCCAACGATCCGTTATCCAATTTAGCCAGCCTGTCATAGTTTACTTGGGCAGTGAAATTTATTGAAATAAGTTAAGACTATTAGTAATTAAAAATATTAAAAATTAAATAAATGAGTAAGATGACCTAAAATAAATTAGAATAGTTATTTATTAGAAAGAATCGAAATGAACTGGACCGATATTAAAATTTACTTATTATGAAATAATCTGAGACAACCTAGAAAGTATTGAGAAAATGCTAAAAGATTAGCAAAGAAAATTACAACATACATAAATATTACAAATGTGACTTACATAATAATATAAGCATAAATTTATTATTTTTAGATCATTTTTCTATGTACATTATTACTGTACATTGGCGAAATAAACACTTCCAAAGAAGACTAAATTAGGATAAAACATATTAAATTTTAGAAACCACATGTGAAGTATAAATAAATCTTAATTATTTGAATTATGTTTTATTTCTATCTTTAATTGTATATTATTTCTTTGTTATATTATTGCACCACTAAGCAGCAATGCTTAGCGCAATGGAATTATTTCCTCACGCAGGTATTGAAGGTAAAGCCCAGATAAAAATATTAAACAGAGATTTTGGAGTTCTGATCTGCAGAAGTGTCTGAAGTATTCAAGGTTGTCACCTCCTCAGCAATGCATATAGATAGGGCCCATATAGATTATATTTTATATTTTGTATAAAATACTTAGATATTGTATTGTAATGTATATTATGAATAGATAATTAATAGGAATACAATGTAAATTAATTAATTACTAATAAATGTAACACCCCTCACCCGACTATAGTGTAGCCAAGCAAGGCGTGCTACAATCGGTGCTGAAGCACCCTAACTTATCTTACTTTATTTTTTTAATAATTTTGAATTCGTTTAATTTAACATCAATTATTTTTTGACGGAGAAACCAGCGGAGTTTCTCCTATTTTATTATCGTTTGGCATATTTCAATATTCACCTGTTTGAAATTCAACAATATTTTCAAAATAAAATCTTATCCATGCTAATCATAATTATCTCATCAATCATTCTCATAATTTTCTCATATTTCAAATCTCATCCATACATTTCAATTTCATAATTATTTCCATACATTTCCATTCATACTCAATTCATATGTAAACATTCTCAAATTACATAAGCAAAATTTTCAAATTTCCTTAATTTACATAATTTACAAAATAATTACAAATTTTCATAATTTACATGATATATAAATTAACTACATATGAAAAAGCTAATTAATTAATTTACATCGCATTCCTATTAATTACCTGTTCATAATATACATTACAATATAATATCTAAGTATTTTATACAAAATATAAAATATAATCTATATGTTCCCTATCTACATGCATTGCTAAGGAGGTAACAACCTTGAATACTTCAGACACTTCTGCAGATCAGAACTCCAAAATCTGTGTTTAATATTTTTATCCTGGCTTTACCTTGATTACTGCGTGAGAAATAATTCTATCGCGCTAAGCATTGCTGCTTAGTGGTGCAATAATATAACAAGGAAATAATATATAATTCAAGATAGAAATAAAACATAATTCAAATAATTATATTTTATTTATACTTCACATGCGGTTTCTAAAATTTAATATGTTTTATCCTACTTTAGTCTTCTTTGGAAGTGTTTATTTCACCAATGTCTGATAATAATTCACATAGAAAAATGATATAAAAATAATAAATTTATGCTTATATTATTATGTAAGTCACATTTGCAATATTTATGTATGTTATAATTTTCTTTGCTAATCTTTTAGTATTTTCTCAATACTTTCTAGGTTGTCTTAGATTATTTCATAATAAGTAAGTTTTAATATCGGTCCAGTTCATTTCTATTCTTTCTAATAAATAACTATTCTAATTTATTTTAGGTCATCTTATTCATTTATTTAATTTCTAATATTTTTAATTACTAATATTCTTAACTTATTTCAATAAATTTCACTGCCCAAGTAACCTATGACAGCTGACTAAACTAGATAACGGGTCGTTGGCACTGGACACCGCGATGCCTCGGGCCGTCATACCATAGCACGCAGAACGTCAACCACGTATGCAGTCAGTATGGCTAAAAAGCCATGATAACACATAATCGGGCATAAAAGCCATGAATTCGGGCATAAAAGCCATGAATGCGGGCATAAAGCCATGAATACAGGCATAAAGCCTTTCGCAGTACTGTTAAAACAATACCCTATTGGCATGCCAATCTATCCAATCTGACACACATGTCTAGGCAATACAATGGCACATAATATCATTAAATATTAATATATTGTGTTTTATGACTTCATTATTTCATGAAAATTCCATAATTTATACATTCATCATAATATTCATACATTCCTTACATCATTTGTATTGATCACAATTCATTTGATCTCATGTACCATTCACATTCAAAACATCTTTCCTTTCTCTCTTGATGGGAACCTAAATCCCAAATGGCACTTTTATCTCATTTATACATTTAACAATCTATTCATGTAAATTACATTTCATACTTCAAGTTGTATTGCTAATATATTATGAACTCCATTGGTGTTGGGAGTATAAATCTTAATTACCTATTCCAAGTAATCCATGAACATTTCATGGGTTCCAAATTTCATGTCTTAATTTCCTCTATCAATTTAGTTCTTACACTTTGTGTCTTTGTATTACTATTCACATTACTATTCACTCAAATTGTTGACTTTTTAATACATAATAAATTTATTGAACCTAAGTTCATCAAGATACCACATTTTGCATTCTAAAGTTGTTGGTATTGGTTGCTAATACCATTTCAAAGCTTATTTCATGTTATTCAAAATTTTCAGATTTCATACCCTAGGTTTACTATTCCATTGGTCATTTGTACAGTAGGAATTTGACAAAATTGTCTTCATGAAAGTTGTTCCTTATTATGTCTAGTTACATTTTGTTTTTTGGAATCAGTCCATTTGGAGTTTTGTAGCTCAATTTATGGTCATTTTACCATAACTAGCCAGATTGAACTGTACCCTGATTTTCTGGGCAATTTGGTTTTGCCAGATTTGGTGACCTAAGTTTGGTTGGTAATTTGACTAGATTATGGTTAGAATTTGGGTTTGTGTTCTTCATAAAAGTTGTAGGTCTATGTCTCAGATTTCGTCTGGTAAAATTTCAGATCAATTGAACTTGGCTACACTAAGTTATGACCATTTGAACAAATACTGTTCATTTGGTCATTTTCCAGGGACAGCCTGTTGGTCACTCAGATTAGGGTAATTTTTAGGTCAACTTGGTTTGGTTTTCTGGGCAGGGTTTCTTCACCAAAGTTGTGCCATTATGACTTATAAAACTTTTTCCATTGGTTTCATTGCATTTGGATTTTTATAGACCATGTTATGGCCATTTTGTCAAAACTGGTCAGGTGAGCTTTAGTCCAGGAAATTTTGGGCATAATGGTTTTGGTCAGTTTGGTGACCTCACTTGGGCCAGCAATTTCATTTGGTTAGAGGCATTTCTAGGCTTGATGTTCTAAATGAAAGTTGTATTCCTATGTCTAATCTTTCCAATGACCAAAAATCAGGTCATTTGGACCTTTCTAGAGGGAGTTATGGCCAAATGAACATGTACTGTTAATTTGGTCAATTTTCTAGGTTCAGTGTTTGGATATCCGAATTGGACCAGTAAATTAGTCAACTTATGGATAGAATTTGGGCAGAGTTTCTCCATGAAAAATGGGGTATTTTGAGTCTAGTTTCACCTCCAATTAGCCTCATACCAATTGGAGTTACACAACTTCAGTTATAGGTAAAACAAGACCTTGGACTCATAGGTCTGAATTTCCTGCATATGAAACATCACTTCCAATATTCCATCCTCCTTACTCCCAACTACAATTTATCACTCATAACACTTCAAATAGTCCATAATTAATCTCATCAACATCAATTCAATAACAATATAATAAATCTCAAATTTCTCTTCAAAACCCTAGCTCCCAATTCAAGGTTCACACATCACACACCAATTAGACCTACTAATCACACTTATCATCATAATCAAGCAAGTTATCCATTTTATTTGCAATAAAACACTTCAAACCCTACTCCTACACAAGTTGGTTGGATTCTTAGTCTAACATATATCCATCAATTTCATCATTTATCATGTAATTCTAGTGTAATTCAATTTATTTTCATCATTATAAGAGGAAGAAGTAAGAATTTAGCACTAACGTTAGGAGGGCAGAATTTTCTCTTAGCCAAACTTTAATTTTCCTTCACTTTCTTGGCAGCCAATCAACTTAGCAAGGCTCTAGGATAAGTTTTTAGTAGTAGGACTTAAGGAAAATATGGTGATAATTTAAGGTTTTGTGAGCTAGAGGAGCTCAACAATGGAGGAAGGCTTCAAGAGGTGTGTTTCCGCCAACATATGGAAAAGGAAGAAGAAGACTTAATTTTTGATTTAGTTTATCTCTTTTAACTTGATTTATGAGTGCTTATTGGGTTGTGATTGGCTATGGGATTTTTATTGCATCATGGTGACACATGTATAATGTAATAAGTCTCATTTACTTTTATTTTCTTTTTCTTTTCTTTTCTACTCATTTTCAATTTAATTTTTAGCAATATTTATTCATATTTTGTGTCATAATAATTATTTACTTAACTGTACAAGTAGGCCAAAAATCACATTTGAAGGCGAAATGACCAAAATGCCCTCCGTTTGGCTTAACGGACCAAAATTGTCTGTACCGATTGAAAATTTTTCCTAAGTATTTTCATGGCATTCTAATGCCATGGGAACCTCAATGACCCTTCTCTGGAGTCTCAAAAATTATTTTATAAATTTTCTCCCTAGTTTAGGGCTCCTAGTTGCGAGAACCGCAACTTTCCATTGGGTTACCCATCACTAGGGCCCTGGCTCATTTAACTTGGTTGTATTTCATTTCTAAAATTTTTCCTTAATTTTTCTTATACTTATTTGAGTTATTTATGACTCCTCACTCTAGTCTAAATATTTTTCCAGACGTTCTAGCTGTTTAGACCGATACCGGTTATCAGAACAGTAGAATGTGTGGAATTACTCTGATGAGGGTGTTACGATGTAAGGATCATTTTCATGAAGTAAGCTTGAAGAAATAATGGATTGTTCATGGAGATCTTGAGCTCATGAATGAAACGGCCATGGTGAATTTGGGAGGATTTCATTTCAGCCATGGATAAAAGCTTGAAGAAAATGAGATGGTTTAGTGGAACAATCTTTCCCAATTACTTATATAGGTGGCTTAAGATGAGAGTTAGTAGAGCACTTAGGAATAATTTAATGGTTATTTATTTAAAGTTTTCAATTTTTGCAATTTGGCCACCACACTTTCACTATTTACATAATGTTTCTCCTTTTAATTTTTCATGACATTTTCAAAGTGTAATATCATTTATTTTTAATGGACATTTAGGTCAAAAGGTAATTCGGGATGTCAAATGACCACAATACCCCTATTCGGATTGTATTCCTGATTTTTTGATAACACCAAGTTTTGTCATTTTCTCGATTTCTCATTTTTCTTTGTACTAATTAATTAATTTTTATTTGATATTTCTAATGACATTTATACTTCAATAAGTCTTTAATAATGCCTCAAAATTAAATTCTGAGGGTTCTCTGTAGTCCAGGGGTCGGCTATTGCCTGCGCCGTAACTTTCCCGTGCAGTCACCTATCGCTGCGGTGCTAGCTCGTTTAACTTGGTTTCATTTCATTGCTATTATTTTTCCTTTATTTTTCTTGCATTTTCTTTTCTTGTATTTCACTACCTTATATCTCCACACTAATATTTAAATATAATTCCAAGCATCCTAGCTGTCCGGATAGACACTGGTCACCGGAACAGTAGAACGCACTACCGAACATAGGGGTGTTACTATTTGGATTGTTGATTATATGATTTAATTTTGTGGTATAATCATAAGATGATAGATCCATTGTTGGTTGCAAGAAAGGTGGCGGCTTGGGTGATGAACACCATTGTGTGCGCAAGGTTTGTTCATCCTTTTGGTGTGCATAGTTTTGGGCAATGTTTGTGCAATTATTGTATGATCTAATGCTCATAATTATGTCCATTTTATGTCTAATTAAATTATTTAATTAGAGTTTTAATCACACAATTAAATTGTGATTCAGATCTGAATTTTAAAAATTGTTTGAATGTGATTCAAATCTGAATTTTAAAAGTTGTTTGAATGTGATTCAAATTTGAATTTTTAAAGTTGTTTAAATGTGATTCAAATATGAATTTTTGAAGTTGTATCAATCATATTCAAATCTGAATTTTTTAAAGTTGTTTAAATATGATTCAAATCTGAATTTTAAAAGTTGTTTGAATATGATTCAAATCTGAATTTTTAAAGTTGTTTGAATGTGATTCAAATCTGAATTTTTAAATTTGTTTGAATCATATTCAAATATGATTTTTTAAGTTGAATATGAGATATTCAATTTAATTTAAGTATGTATGTTTTATTTAATTGTTAAATATTGATATGCATGATGGATGATCATGGACTATAAAAGACCAATGTGATTGAATTTATTTCTTTTATGTTTCTTTGGGTTGTAATTTAAATTAATTTATTTTAATTTATTTTGGGCATGCATTATTAAGGTTGTAATAATTTTTGGGTTGTAAATTCATTTATTTAGTTTTTGTAAATTCGCCTTGGTATGCCAAGGATTACTATGTAATATTGGATTACAAGAAGATCAAAGAGGTCAAGAGCATTGGTGGGACCAGTGGGAGGAATTCAATATCAAGTGTTGATTATGTACTTCTTCAGCAACTCTTGTAATATGAATGAATGAAATGCACCTAGGAATGCCCTGATTCAATTCTTGGTGGCTCAGAATTGAATCCCTTAGAAAGTCCATGATCATACCGTATTTATTATTATCAATGAATACAATAGATGTATGGGAATGTATGCAATTATATGATATATGCATGCTAATTGGATAATGTGCAAAGTGAGACCATAATAGTAATTAGGACGACTACAAAATCTTCCAAACAAATGATTAAGTTGGATATGCTATAATTAAAGTAATTATAACATGGGCCCTACATTGAGGCAATTATTTTAAGAAATTTTAAATACTTGCATAAGATGTAATTAATTTAAGAGATTTTCTTAAAAATAATTATTAAGTATGAGATGTTGTAAATATGTAAATGGTTTGGTGGCCAATATTGGATGTACCTGAGGACATTAAAATTATTTGCATAATTACTAGATCAATGGGATCAACTTAACTAATGCAAGATAAGTCAATAATGGATGCACCTGAGATTTTGAGCATTAGGGGCTAGGTAAAGGATTGAACCTCACATGACATGTGATGGGCAAGGTGTTGCTCACTTATAGTTTATTGTAATTCCAATAATGGATGTACCTGAGGATGATCAATAGAATTATAAGAATTCAATCACCCACTAGAAATCCATCTAACTAGGATTTCCGTTTTCTACTTTGGAAGTGTAGGATTCGCTAAGTTAGTGGGAGGACCAATTTGATTAAAAAACCATAATCATTTTGGTTAATTATATGATACATTTATTAATTAATCTGGTTATTTTCTGCAGTTAATTTTCTTATAATAATGAGGGAAAGAATGTTGGGAATCATGTCCACAAGATAATTCGGCTGATTGAGCAGCTAGAACATCTTAACTTTAACATGGATTTTCAAGCAAACGGATTTGATCCTTGATCCTTCCTAAGTCATTTGGTAATTTTGTGACAAATTTTCATATGACTAACCAGAATACACCTTGGTGGTCTAATTAATATCTTCTTATTACCCAAAAGAATATCTTTGAACAATAAAGAAAAAGAGGTAGCTTTGATTGTATCTTCTTCTATTGGAAAGTCCAACAAGAAGAAGGGCAATAAGAAAAAGAAACCTCAAATTCCTGCTCCTTCCAAAAAAATAGCTAAACAGAAAGTAAAGACCAAAGCTGACAAAGGCAAAGGAAAGTGTTTCCACTTGCCGAATGATGGGCCTTTGGAATAGCAACTACCTAGAGTATAGCTAATAATAAAAGCTTGCAGTAATGAGATATTAGACTCCGGATTGGCAATGGCTCAACTGTTGAAGCCTTAGCCATAGGATCTAAATCTTTATACATGTGTGGACATGTTTTGTATTTAAATAAGGTTTTGCATGTACCTGATTCCTTTTAAGAACATCATTTCTATATCTAGTTTGACTAGAGATGGTTATGAATTTCAGTTCATAAATGATGTTTGCAATATTTATTTTAGAAATAAATATATTGGTTTGGGTTATATGCATGATGGACTTTATTATTAATTAATAATGTTAAATACAAATCTAATGCAAGCAATTTAAAAGAATGCAATGCCATGGTGAAAATCAACTCAAGTTCAAAATATATTTGACACTTAAGGTTAGGTCATATTGCAGAAGATAGGATTGCAAAACTGGAGAAAATGGGGATTTTATCCTCATTGGGCTCTGAGCCTATTCCAACTTGTGAATCCTGCCTTCAGGGCAAAATGGCTAGATCACCCTTTGTTGGACAAGGACTAAGAGCTGAAAATATTTTGAAACTAATACATAGTGATGTATGTAATCCATTTAAGGAAATGGTTAGAGGCGGTTTTCATTACTTTATTACCTTTACTGATGATAAATAAAGGTTTGGGAATTTGTATTTGATGAAATACAAACATGAATCCTTTGAAAAGTTCAAAGAATTTAAATTTGAAGTAGAAAATCAAATAGGAAAAAGTATTAAAGCTCTTCGATCAGATCATGAAGGTGAATACTTGAGTACTGAATTTGATGAATACTTGAGAGAGCATGGCATTATTTCCAGCTAATGATGAGCTATACTGATATGCCAATCTCCTTTTGGGGATTTGCATTAAAATCAGCTTTGTATATTCTGAGTAGGATTCCATCAAAATCAATATCTTCCACACCTTATGAGATATGGCATGGAAGAAAACCAAATCTTAAGCATGTTAAGATTTAGGGTTGTCCAGCTTATATCAAAAAGCTGAACATTGATAAATTGGAAATCAGATCAGAAAAGGGTCGATTTGTTGGATATCCAAAAGATAGTTTTGGATATTATTTTTATTTGCCTACATCACAAAAGGTTGTGATAAGTAGAGATGCCACATTTTTTGAACAACAGTTTGCTCAAGAAGAAGGCAAAGGAAGGCAAATAGAGTTGGAATTGGAGAATTCTGACCAACCAACAGATCAGATGGATATAGATCCATCTAGTCAACCTACACCTATTGATGAAACATCTACAGTTGTTTCTTGTAGAATAACCAGAGTATCTCACCCACCAGTGAGATATGGTTTCCTTCATAAAGAAGAACAAGAGTTGTCTACTCATAAAGAAGTAGATTATAGAGATGATCCACTTACCTATGAAGAAGCTATATTAGATATAGACTCTTTAAAATGGATTAATGCTATGAAATTCGAGATTGATTCCATTATAAGAATCAAGTTTGGGATCTTATTGACCCACCTAAAGGTATTGTACCTATAGGGAATAAATAGGTTTTCAAGAAGAAAATTGATTCTGATGGAAAGGTAGAGACCTATAAAGCAAGGCTAGCAGCGAAAGGGTTTCACCAAAGGTAAGGAATCAACTATGAGGAGATTTTCTCGCCTGTTGCCATGCTTAAATCAATTAGGATTATATTAGCAATAGCTGCATACTATGATATGAGATTTGGAAAATGGATGTCAAAACAACTTTTCTCAATGGACACATTGAAGAAAACATTTTCATGGAACAACCTAGGGATTTTGAATCCCGAGATGGTTCCAAAGTGCGCAAGCTAAAGCGATCCATTTATGGGTTAAAACAAGCTTCGAGGAGATGGAACATCCATTTTGATGAAACCATTAAGTCATTTGGTTTTATAAAAAATAACAATGAGCCATGTATATATGAGAAGGTTAGTGATAGTGTTATCACTTTCCTTGTCTTATATGTGGATAATATTCTGTTGATAGGTAATGACACAGGTATGTTGACAACTATAAAGGTATGGTTGTCAAATACATTCTCTATAAAAGACTTAGGGGAGGCAACCTATATTCTTGGGATTCGCATCTATAGAGATAGAGCTAAAAGAATAATTAGTTTATCCTAAATTCTAGACTTGGAAAAGGTGTTAAAAACGTTTAACATGCTTGATTCCAAGAGAGGATTGTTACCAGTGAGACATGGTATCCACCTTTCTAAGGAGATGTCTTCAAAGATACTTGAAGAAAGAGATAAAATGGCTAGGATTCCATATGCTTCAGCTATTCGAAGTTTGATGCATGCAATGTTGTGTACTAGGCTAGATATCGCATATGCTGTTAGTTTGACTAGCACGTATCAATCCAATCCAGGTTTGGAACACTGGATAGCTGTCAAGAATATTCTTAAGTACTTAAGAAGAACTAAGGATTTATTCTTGATATATGGAGGTGGAGACTTGCAATTGGATGGTTATATTAATTTTAAATTCTAATCAGATATTAATGATGGAAAGTCTACTTTTGGGTATGTGTTCATTTGTAATGGAGGTGCAGTGAGTTGGAAGAGTTCCAAACAGAGCACGACTGTAGATTCCACTACAGAGGCCGAGTATATTGCTGCATTAGATATTGCAAAAGAAGTTGTTTGGATATAAGAAACCCCGGTCTCACTAGAAATCCAAACACATAGAAAGGCTGAGTATATTTTCACTTTTTCATTTACATAATATATTTATGTGTAATAGAAAATGTCCATTGATATTTTATTAGAAATTCTATTCTTAAGTTGTTAAGAATATGAGTGACAGTATTTCTAGTACAAAGTATCATAAATAGATTCACAATCGAGGATACTTCACAATAAGGACATGACTTATTCAGAAAGATTGTAATCATGTTTATTCCTAAGTTATTTATATGAGATGTAAATAAGATGGAATGGTGAGTCTCATGCCATATAACAAACATGATAGGCACTTATACATGATAAGTAGGCCGAACCAGTGACACTTATGACAAGCACATGGAGTTTACTCTTGTCAATGCATTGTCATAAATCATATCAGTGCATATAATCTTTAGACCTGAGATAGCATAGTTATCTTGTATATAGGTGGTTTGAGTTTGATACTGCTTTTATACTTCTACTGTGTATGGGTATATGGGCATGTGTTAGCTCCCACTAGTTATATATGGAGGTAGGTGTTGATCAAGATGTAATATGTTCCTCTAAGTAAATAGGGATAAAATCCTATGTTCATTTAATTGTTCTTGATGTTTCAAGTTCCTGGCCAGGACAGATAGATTTATTCAGAAAAGAGTTTCTGATGAGAAAATCTTTTTAATCAAGAACTGGAATTAAAAGAGAACATAATATTCATAGTAAATGGGGTTTGACATAAACCATGACTCTAGCTCGAATTGGGATTTTGTAACAGAGAGATTCTAGTGCATGGTAACATATGATTATAGGTTCATTTAAGGTAAACCTTATTACTGATTGGGTGGCCATGGCATGCTATGCTAGGTGTTAACCATGGTCTATGAGGTTCATAAAATAATTTAGAGAAATCATTTATGGTAAGAAAGAGTTCTGATAATATTAAGAGCTGATATCATGTCTCATTGCCAATTAGTGATAAGCCTAGTAAGTCACACACATAAACAAGTAATCACCAAATTAAATATGATTTAAATAATTAATTAAAGAGTTTAATTGATTAATTAAATAGGTTTGGTTTGCAATTAGATTGAAAAGTCCCTAGCATGGCTTGAAACTAAATCTAGGTTATTGGATGTATAGTATAAGTTAAATTTATATTTAAAGTGTTTAAATATGAATTTAATTAATGAGAAATTAATTAATTAATTTATATTTGATATAAATTAATTAGAAGAAGAGAAATAATTATTTTGGGTTGAGAACTCAAAATTAAGACACAGGAGTATTTTGGTAATTTCACAGGGTGACATGTGGCACCATGAGATGGTGACACATGGCACTACACATAAGTTTGCCAAATGTCTTTTAATCATGTAAGATGATTAAAATCAAGATTAAATATAGGTTTGACACTTGGCACAATGTGATTGGGTCAATTAACCTAGAGCTAATTAAAAGGTGACATGTGGCAAGAGTTTTAAGTGGTAACCTAGCTATATAAGTGTAAGGATGAAAGAACAAAATACACAAGCTGCCATTCTCACTTTGTGCCACCACCCTTGGTTGCCCTCTCCCCTCTTCTTCTTCATCTCTCATCAATTCAAAGAGATTAGCAAACAATCTCTTGAATTAAAAATACTAAAAATTGTTTCTAGTGTCCTGTTTACATCTGTAATCTCTTAAAAGGCAAAACTTGATTTTCTAATTCATAGAAAAAGCTTTAGAAGTTGTTCAAGGGCTGCCATAGATGATCTTGGTGTGGACAAGCTAGAGGGACAACATCTGGTGTCCTAAAGACGCATCCCAAAGGTGCCAAACACACTGCAGTGCATTAAAAGGTTAGATATAATCTAGGGTTCTAATAATTAATCTGATTAATTCTAAAATTTTAAATGGCAAATATAGATCCAAAAACATATTAAAAGAGTTTTAATATGCTGTTTATCATTGTAATCAAATAAATAAAAATGAATCTTGCATAATGCATGTGACCCTTTTGATTTCAATGATCTAAACTTATGTTTTTCATGCTTCTGCTCCTTCAGTGTTATGGAGATTGGGTCCACACCAAGAATAATATCAATCTCAAACTGCACCTCTCTTTCTGAAGGCAATCCTGGCAACTCATCAGGAAACACATCTGAAAAATCACATACTATAGGGATGTCCTTCAATGTTGGACTCCCCAAATGGGTGTCTACCATGTGGGCCAAGTATGCTTCACACCCCTTTCTGATCATTTTTCTAGCTAGTGCAGCCGAAATGATGTTTGATGGCAATAACTGTCTTTCTCCATTTATTACCACATCACTGTACTGAGGGAGACCAAAAGTGACTGTCTTCAATCTACAGTCAATCATAGCGTGATGCCTGGCTAACCAATCCATGTCTAAGATGATATCATAATCTCTAAAGGGCATTTCTATCAGATCGGACAGAAAAGTATGTCCTTAGATCACCAAAGGACAATCCTTATACAGTCTATTGACCTTGACCTCTTGTCTTAGCAGACTAGTTATTAGCACCTCAAAATCCATTTGTACATATGGAACAACAAGACAATCAATGATGCTAGCACTAACATAAGAGTGGGTAGAACCTGGATCAAATAGTACAAATACATCTTGATCAGAGACAGAGAATGTACCAGCCACAATGTCAGAAGTCTCGGCCTCTTCTCGCTGTCTCATTGTGTAGACCCTAGTGGAAGCACTACCTTGTTCTGATTGATTTACTGTACCCTAACTACCTGAGGTGCTGCCCCTACCTCTACCTCTGCCTCTGCCTCTGCTAGCTGGTTGTGAACCTCTAGTGGTAGAACTCTGTACAGACCCTTCTACAGTAGTAGGTGAAGGAACGGAAGCGTGAAAAACACAAGATTATACCATTGAATTCAAAAATTTTCACCTAGGGTCACAAGCACCATGCAAGATTTATTTTTATCTATTTGATTTCAATGATAAACAACATATTAAAACTCTTTTAATATGTTTTTGGATCTGTATTTGCCATTTAAGATTTTAAAATTAATCAGATTAATTTTAGAACCCTAGATTAAATCAAGAACGATTACACTAACCTCTTGATGTGCTGCAGCGTGTCTGCGCCTTTGAGATTCGTCTTCAGGACACCAGATGTTGTCCCTCTAGCTTGTCCACACTAAGAACACCTATGGCAGCTCTTGAACAGCTTCTAAAGCCTTTTCTATTAATTAGAAATTTAAGTTCTGCCTTTTAAGAGATTAGAGATGTAAACAGGACACTGGAAACAATTTCTAGTGTTCTTAATTCAAGAGATTGATGGCTAATCTCTTTGAATTGATGAGAGATGAAGAGAAATAGCTGGAGAGGCTCAAAGTGGCGTGACATATGAGAGGAGAGGCTGCTGGTTATGTTTTCCATTCATAACCACACTTAAATAGCTAGGTTAACACATTAAACCCTAGCCACATGTCACCTTTTGATTAGCTCTAGGTTTAAGTGACCCAATCACATTGTGCCAAGTGTCAAACCTATATTTAATCTTGATTTTAATCATCTTACATGATTAAAAACATTTGGCAAACTTATGTGTTATGCCATGTGTCACCATCTCATGGTGCCACGTGTCACACTGCAAAATGACCAAAATGCCCCTGTGTCTTAATTTTGAGTTCTTAACCCAAAATAATTATTTTCTTCTTCTAATTAATTTATATCAAATATAAATTAATTAATTAATTAATCTCTATTAATTAATTTCTCATCAATTAAATTCATATTTAAACACTTTAAATATAAATTTAATTTATACTACACATCCAATAATCTAGATTTGGTTTCAAGTCATGCTAGGGACTTTGCAATTTAATTGCAAACCAAATCTATTTAATTAATCAATTAAACTCTTTAATTAATTAATTAAATCATATTTAAATAGGTGATAACTTGTGTATGTGTGTGACTTACTAGGCTCATCACTAATTGGTAATGAGACATGATATCAACTCTTAATATCATCAGAACTCTTTCTTACCATAAATGATTTCTCTAAATCATTTTATGAACCTCATAGACTATGGTTAACACCTAGCATAGCATGCCATGGCCACCCAATTATTAATAAGGTTTACCTTAAATGAACCTATAATCATATGTTACCATGCACTAGAATCTCTCTCACATAAAAATCCCAACTCAAGCCGAGTCATGGTTTATGTCAAACTCCATTTGCTATGAATATTATGTTTTTTTAATTCCAGTTCTTGATTAAAAGATTTTTCTCATCAAACTCTTTCAATAAATCTATCTGTCTCTGCCAGAACTTGAAACATCAAGAACAATTAAATGAACATAGGATTTTATCTCTATTTACTTAGAGGAACAGATTCCATCTTGATCAACACCTACCTCCATATATAACTAGCAGGAGCCAACACATGCCCATATACCCATACATAGTACAAGTATGAAAGCAGTATCAAACTCAAACTACCTATATACAAGATAATCGTGCTATCTCGTGTCTAAAGATTATATGCACTGATATGATTTATGACAAAACATTGACAAGAGTAAACTCCATGTGCTTGTCATAAGTGTCACTGGTTCAGCCTACTTATCATTTATAAGTGCCTATCAAGTTTGTTATATGGCATGAGACTCACCAGTCCATCTTATTTATATCTCATATAAATAACTTGGGAACAAACATGAATACAATCTTTCCGGATAAGTCATGTCCTTATTATGAAGTATCCTCGATTGTGAACTTATTTATGATACTTTGTGCTAGAAATATTGTCACTCATATTCTTAACAACTTAAGAATAATATTTCTAACAAAATATTAATGGACCTTTTCTATTACACATAAATATATTATGTAAACTAAAAGTGGAAATGCCTTTTATTATTAAAATATGTACAAGATACATACTAAATGATATGCTCTAGGCATACTACTAACAATCTCCCACTAGCACTAGAGCCATTCATTACAATACCTTAGACCTATCTTCTCAAGATGTCGATCTAATCGAACTTGTGACAAAAGCTTAGTGAATGGATCACGAATTTTTAGTCGATGTTATTTTTCTGCATGGCTATATCGCCTTGCCCAACTATATCTCCGATAATGTGGTTGTGCCTTTCTATGTGTTTGGATTTCGTGAGACCTTGGTTCTTTAGCTCAGATGATCGCTCCATTATTGTCACAAAGGTAGTGGAACCGCTGACTCAATGGAAGGAACTATCGTAAGTTCTCACACGAACTTCTTTATCCAAATGACTTCTTTTGCAGATCTCGATGTAGCAATATACTCAAATTTCGATGAGTGGAATCTGCAATGCGTTCGCTTGGAACTCTTCCAACCGATCGCACCTCCATTACAAATGAACACATATCCAGAGGTAGACTTTCTATCATCGATATCCGATTGGAAATCGTAATCGTGATAACCATCCAATTGCAAGTCTCCACCTCCATAAATCAAGAATAAATCCTTAGTTCTTCTCAAGTACTTAAGGATATTCTTGATACTATCGATGTTCTAAACCGGATTGGATTGATACCGCTAGTCAAACTAACAGATATGCGATATCCGCCTAGTACACAACATTGCATACATTAAACTTCCAATAGCCAAGCATATGGAATCTCGCCATCTTATCTCTTTCTTCGTGTGTCTTTGGAGACATCTCTTTAGAAAGGTGGATACCATGTCTCACTGGTAACAATCCTCTCTTGGAATCAAGCATGTTAAACCTCTTTAACACCTTTTCCAAGTATAGACTTTGGGATAAACCTATTATTCTTTTCGCTCTATCTCTATAGATGCGAATCCCAAGAATATAGGTTGCCTCCCTAAGTCTTTCATGGAGAATGTATTTGACAACCATACCTTTATAGTCACAACATACTTGTATCATTACCCATCAAAGATGTCATCCACATATAAGACAAGGAAAGTGATAGCATCGTCACTAACCTTCTTATATACACATGGCTCATCCTCATTTTTATAAAACCAAAAGATTTAATGGCTTCATCAAAACGGATGTTCCAACTCCTCAAGCTTGTTTCAACCCATAAATGGATCGCTTTAGCTTGCATACCTTGGAACCATCTTGGGATTCAAATCCCTTAGGTTGTTCCATGAAAATGTTTTCTTCAATGTATCCATTGAGAAAAGCGCTTTGACATCCATCCGCCAAATCTCATAATCATAGTATGCTATTGCTAATAAAATCCTAATTGATTTAAGCATGGCAACAAAGTAGAAAGTCTCCTCATAGTCTATTCCTTGCCTTTGGCGAAACCCTTCGCTACTAGCCTTGCCTTATAGGTCTCTACCTTTCCATCGTAACCAATTTTCTTCTTGAAAACCCATTTGTTCCCTATAGGTACAATACCTTCAGTGGGTCAACAAGATCCCAAACTTGATTCTTATACATGGAATCAATCTCGATTTCATAGCATCAATCCATTTTGAAGAGTCTATATCCGATATAGCTTCTTCATAGGTAAGTGGATCATCTCCATGATCTACTTCTTCATGAGTAGACAACTCTTGTTCTTCTTCATGAAGAAAACCATATCTCACCGTGGGTGAGATACCCAGTTGTTCTACGAGGAACAAATTGTAGATGTTTCATCAATGGGTATAGGTTGACTAGATGGATCTATATCCATCTGACCATTGGTTGGTCGAATTCCCAATTCTAACTCTATTTGCCTTCCTTTGCCTCCTTCTTGAACAAACCGTTGTTCAAGAAATGTGGCATCTCTACTTATCACAACCTTTGTGAAGTAGGCAATAAAAATAATATCCAAAACTATCTTTTGGATATCCAACAAATCGACCTTTTCTCGATCCGTCTCCAATTTATCGTTGTTCACTTTTTGATATAAGTCGACAACCCCAAATCTTAACATGCTTAAGACTTGGTTTTCTTCCATGCCATATCTCATAAGGTGTGGAAGAAACCGATTTTGATGGAATCCTATTCGTAATATATAAAGTGATTCTAATGCAAATCCCCAAAAGGAGATTGGCATATCAGTATAGCTCATCATACTACGTACCATATCCAATAGGGTACGATTTCTCCTTTCAGATACACCATTCAGCTATGGCGTTCCTGGAGGAGTCAGCTGAGAAACAATGCCATGCTCTCTCAAGTATTCATCAAATTCAGTACTCAAATATTCACCTCCATGATCTGATCGAAGAGCTTTAATATTTTTTCCTGTTTGATTTTCTACTTCAGATTTAAATTCCTTAAACTTTTCAAAGGATTCATGTTTGTATTTCATCAAATACAAATACCCAAACCTTGATTTATCATCAGTAAAGGTAATAAAATAATGAAAGCCCCCTCTAACCATTTCTTTAAACGGACCACATACATCACTATGTATTAGTTCCAAAATATTTTCAGCTCTTAGCCCTTGTCCAACAAAGGGTGTTCTAGTCATTTTGCCTTGAAGGCAAGATTCACAAGTTGGAGTAGGCTCAGAGCCCAATGAGGATAGAATCCCCATTTTCTCCAATTTTGCAATCTATCTTCTGCAACATGACATAACCTTAAGTGCCAAATATATTTTGAACTTGAGTTGGTTTTCACCATGGCATTGCATTCTTTTAGATTGCTATACTCTAGCCAGTGGAAACACTTTTCATCGGCAATGGAAGCACTTTCCTATTAGCAGTGGAAACACTTTCCTTTGCCTTTGTCAGCTTTGGTCTTCCTTTTCTGTTTAGCTATTTTCTTGGAAGGACCAGGAATCTGAGGTTTCTTTTTCTTATTGTCCTTCTTCTTGTTGGACTTTCCAGCAGAAGAAGATGCAACCAAAGCTACCTCTTTTCCTTTATTGCCTGGCATATTCTTTTGGGCAATAACCAGCATGTTGAGTAAACCAGCTAAGGTGCATTCCTGTTTAGTCATATGGAAATTTGTCACAAAATTCCCAAAAGACTCAGGAAGGGATTGAAGGATCAAATCCGTTTGTAGTTGGAAATCCATGTTAAAGTCAAGATGTTCCAACTGCTCAATCAGCCGAATCATCTTGTGGACATGATCCCCAACATTCTGTCCCTCAGACATCCTCATACGGAATAGCTGTCTAGATATCTCATACCTAGCATTCTCTTTGTGCTCACCATACAACTCTTGTAGGTGAAGGAGGATCTCACTCGCACTTTGCATGTTCTCATGTTGCTTCTGTAACTCATTACTCATAGAAGCAAGCATGTAACACTTAGCTCTCATATCATGCTCCTTCCACTTGTCCAAAGTTTTCATGTTCCTCTTGTGTGGCCTCTGGAGGTAAGGGACCAGGAACATTTGAATCTAGAACATATCCTATATGTTCAAGGTTCAGGACAAGTTTCAAATTTCTTAGCCAATCGCATGATTAGGTCCTGTCAACTCTGTGATCAAGTATGCTTGCAAGGATATTGGATGGTGGTGGTTTTTTTGTGCTCATTTTTATCAGAAAATTAACCGCAGAAAATAACCAGATTAATTAGTAAATGTATCATGTAATTAACCAAAATGATTATGGTCTTTTAATCAAATTGGTCCTCCCACTAACTTAGCGAATCCTACACTTCCAAAGTAGAAAACGGAAATCCTAGTTGGATGGATTTCTAGTGGGTGATTGAATTCTTATAATTCTATTGAGCATCCTCAGTACATCCATTATTGGAATTACAATAAACTATAAGTGAGCAACTCCTTGCCCATCACATCTCATGTGAGGTTCAACCTTTTACTAGCCCCTAATGCTCAAAATCTCGTGTACATCCAATATTGACTTATCTTGCATTAGTTAAGTTGATCCCATTGAGCCAAGAATTATGCAAATAATTTTAATGTCCTCAGGTACATCCAATATTGGCCACCAAACCATTTACATATTTACAACATCTCATGCTTAACAATTATTCTTAAGAAAAACTCTTAAATTAATTGCATCTCATGCAACTATTTAAAATTTCTTAAAATAATTGCCCCAATGGAGGGCTTATGTTATAATTACTTTAATTATAGCATTTCCAACTTAATCATTTGTTTGGAAGATTTTATAGCCATCCTAATTACTATTAAGGTCTCACTTTGCACATTATCCATTTAGCATGCATATATCATATAATTGCATACATTCCCATACATCTCATGCATTCATGGATAAGCGATAAATATGGTATGATCATGGACTTTCTAAGGGATTCTATTCTGAGCCACCAAGAATTGAATCAGGCATTCCTAGGTGCATTTCATTCATTCATTTTACAAGAGTTGCTGAAGGAGTACATAATCAACACTTGATATTGAATTCCTCCCACTGGTCCCACCAATGCTCTTGACCTCCTTGAACTTCTTGTAATCCAATATTACATAGTAATCCATGGCATACCAAGGCGAATTTACAAGAACTTAAATAAATGAAATTACAACCCAAAAATATTACAAACTTAATAATACATGCCCAAAATAAATTAAAATAAATTAATTAATTTACAATCCCAAAGAAACATAAAAGAAATAAATCCAATCACATTGGTCTTTTATAGTCCATGATCATCCATCATGCATATCACTATTTAACAATTAAATAAAACATACATACTTAAATTAAATTGAATATCTCATATTCAACTTAAAAATCCAGATTTGAATATGATTCAAATAAATTTAAAAATTCAGATTTGAATCTCATTCAAACAAATTTAAAAATTCAGATTTGAATCACATTCAAACAACTTCAAAAATTCAGATTTGAATCACATTCAAACTTTTTTTAAAAAATCAGATTTGAATCACATTCAAATATTTTTTTAAAAATCAGATCTGAATTTTATTGAATCAATTTTAAAAAAATCAGATTTAAATATGATTCAAACAACTTTAAAAATTCAGATTTGAATCACATTCAAACAACTTTTAAAATTCAGATTTGAATCACATTCAAACAATTTTTAAAATTCTGATTTGAATCATAATTTAATTGTGTGATTAAAACAACTAATTAAACACTTTAATTAGTCAAAGAATAGGCCTTAGATCATACAACAATTGCAGAATTAAAAGCCAAACCTTGAACCACCCATGGAACCATTGTTGCCGCCACCAATGGTGGCTTCACCATGTGTGCCGCCACACCTCATGATCCAACCAGCAATGAATCTCTTGATCTCATGGTCAAACACACAATTAAATTATATAATCAACAATCTAAATGGCAAATATAGTGGCTCTGATACCAATTGAAGGAACGGAAGCGTGAAAAACACAAGATTATACCATTGAATTCAAAAATTTTCACCTAGGGTCACAAGCACCATGCAAGATTTATTTTTATCTATTTGATTTCAATGATAAACAACATATTAAAACTCTTTTAATATGTTTTTGGATCTGTATTTGCCATTTAAGATTTTAAAATTAATCAGATTAATTTTAGAACCCTAGATTAAATCAAGAACGATTACACTAACCTCTTGATGTGCCGCATATGTCTGCGCTTTGAGATTCGTCTTGAGGACACGGATGTTGTCCTCTAGCTTGTCCACACCAAGAACACCTATGGCAGCCCTTGAACAGCTTCTAAAGCCTTTTCTATTAATTAGAAATTCAAGTTCTGCCTTTTAAGAGATTAGAGATGTAAACAGGACACTAGAAACAATTTCTAGTGTTCTTAATTCAAGAGATTGATGGCTAATCTCTTTGAATTGATGAGAGATGAAGAGAAATAGCTGGAGAGGCTCAAAGTGGCGTGACATATGAGAGGAGAGGCTGCTGGTTATGTTTTCCATTCATAACCACACTTAAATAGCTAGGTTAACACATTAAACCCTAGCCACATGTCACCTTTTGATTAGCTCTAGGTTTAAGTGACCCAATCACATTGTGCCAAGTGTCAAACCTATATTTAATCTTGATTTTAATCATCTTACATGATTAAAAACATTTGGCAAACTTATGTGTTATGCCATGTGTCACCATCTCATGGTGCCACGTGTCACACTGCAAAATGACCAAAATGCCCCTGTGTCTTAATTTTGAGTTCTTAACCCAAAATAATTATTTTCTTCTTCTAATTAATTTATATCAAATATAAATTAATTAATTAATTAATCTCTATTAATTAATTTCTCATCAATTAAATTCATATTTAAACACTTTAAATATAAATTTAATTTATACTACACATCCAATAATCTAGATTTGGTTTTAAGTCATGCTAGGGACTTTGCAATTTAATTGCAAACCAAATCTATTTAATTAATCAATTAAACTATTTAATTAATTAATTAAATCATATTTAAATAGGTGATAACTTGTGTATGTGTGTGACTTACTAGGCTCATCACTAATTGGCAATGAGACATGATATCAACTCTTAATATCATCAGAACTCTTTCTTACCATAAATGATTTCTCTAAATCATTTTATGAACCTCATAGACCATGGTTAACACCTAGCATAGCATGCCATGGCCACCCAATTAGTAATAAGGTTTACCTTAAATGAACCTATAATCATATGTTACCATGCACTAGAATCTCTCTGTTACAAAATCCCAACTCAAGCCGAGTCATGGTTTATGTCAAACTCCATTTGCTATGAATATTATGTTCTCTTTTAATTCCAGTTCTTGATTAAAAGATTTTTCTCATCAGAAACTCTTTTCTGAATAAATCTATCTGTCCTGGCCAGGAACTTGAAACATCAAGAACAATTAAATGAACATAGGATTTTATCTCTATTTACTTAGAGGAACAGATTCCATCTTGATCAACACCTACCTCCATATATAACTAGCATGAGCCAACACATGCCCATATACCCATACATAGTACAAGTATGAAAGCAGTATCAAACTCAAACTACCTATATACAAGATAAGCGTGCTATCTCAGTCTAAAGATTATATGCACTGATATGATTTATGACAAAACATTGACAAGAGTAAACTCCATGTGCTTGTCATAAGTGTCACTGGTTCGGCCTACTTATCATTTATAAGTGCCTATCAAGTTTGTTATATGGCATGAGACTCACCATTCCATCTTATTTATATCTCATATAAATAACTTGGGAACAAACATGAATACAATCTTTCTGGATAAGTCATGTCCTTATTATGAAGTATCCTCGATTGTGAACCTATTTATGATACTTTGTGCTAGAAATATTGTCACTCATATTCTTAACAACTTAAGAATAATATTTCTAACAAAATATCAATGGACCTTTTCTATTACACATAAATATATTATGTAAATGGAAAAGTGGAAATGCCTTTTATTATTAAAATATGTACAAGATACATACTAAATGATATGCTCTAGGGCATACTACTAACAGTAGGAGGTGGCCCAACTCTACTAGCACTGGTACAGTCTTTAGGGAAATGCCCTGTACCCTCGCAATAAAACAGGCTCCCGAAGCCCAGTAACATATCCCACCATAGGTTTTGCCACATGTCTCACAAGGGCAGGGAGGGTGAGAACTACTGGTTGTCTGCTGACCAGATTGAGGGGGTCTCTGTCCCGAGAATCTTCCCCTTTTAGACTTTTTACCACGACTTTGTCCCCCAAAGTTCTTTCTCTTTTCAGTATGGTTACTAGAACTTTGATCCATTGACTTTCCACCTTTTTCTTTTTCAGTCTTCTCTATTTTCTCTTTCACTGGTGCCCCATCTGCTTCAATTCTTTGTAGCTCAAGTGCTTGGGAGATGAATTCAGAGAAGTTATCATGTCGGAATTAGACCACTTGCATCCTCAAACTAGGCTTCAAGCCAGTCTCGAACCTTTTACATCTCTCTCTGCTTATAGTAAGTAAGTTCCTGGCATAATGGCTCAAAGTGAAGAACTCCCTTTCATACTTCGCCATCGCTTTATTGCCTTATTTTAGACTTAGGAACTCCTGCAGCTTCATGTCCACATAAGCATCTAGGACGTATTTTTGTCTCAACTCTCAAAGGAAGTCATCCTATGTCAATACTGGAGGTTCCACCAGACTATGGGGGATGGTTTTCCACCAATCATATGCATCCCCCTGTACGAGTGACACTGAGTATTCAAATTTTAACTCCTCTGTGCAGTGCAACTTCTTGAAAACTCTTTCCATCCTTTCTAACCACTACTCTTCTTCTAATGAATCCACTGTCCCTTTAAACTCTGTAGCCCCTTACTTAATCAACTTGTCATACTGTCTGGTTGAAGGCTGTGGTTGCACTACAGGAGCCTGAAGTGGGGCTTGGGTAGGCATGCTTCCAGCCATTTATTGAAACATCGCAGTCATCTGCTAGGCAAACTGAGTAGGAAACTGTGGCATTGGAGGAGTTGGAGTGGCTGACCCACTCACATTCTAAAGAGCTAGGGCTTTTCCTTATGCCTCAGCCTCTACTGATTGTTCTACAGAACGATCCCCTTCTTCCATAGTCTATCAGAGGGTATTCTATCTCCTGAACAAATAACACAAGGAGATTTCCCTTCGTTAGTTCATATATATAATGTAATGTACTATATGTATCAAATAATGACATTGAGCAGTTGTACTTAGCACGAAGAAAATGTAAATTCACAGGTCAAAACATACTTTAAAAACTTGCTCTGATACCACTAAAACATGTCACACCTTACCCCTCTGTAAGGCATAACATGATCCCGTAGTATACTTAATGAATCACCAAACTTCGCCTACTGATAACCCATTAAATACACTACAAAGGATTTTAAAAATAATTTATCTTCTTTGAAGGTAGTGAGCACTTTTAACAGGTATTAAAAACTTTTATTTGCAGTTAAAATATTAGGTAAAAATTTTGTTAAATTTTATTTTTCTACAAATTTTATAAAAATTTCGGCAGAGTGCCATCTGTAATTGAAAAAAAAAACTAAATTTTCAACACCTGTAAAAAGACACTTCCAATAATTCAATTCACAACCCCAACTTCTAATATCTCAACACAACTAGATTACACAATCTCAGTTCCAAATTCAATTCATAAAAACAAATCTCAAAATGAAGAACATAATTGAGCATGTCATAAATTAAAACACAAAGTTTATATTACAACAATTTTACAAAATCAAATACTTTACAACATTACTGTACAACTGCTCAAGACCAACCATAATATATACATACAGTCATATACATTAAAATAAAAATTTACATAAGGGTATAATTCAAATACCCGACAAAAATCCAAGTGTGCGGTATCTTCTAGTCACTAGCAGCCTATTATGCTGCTTTACCAGTCTCTCTACCTGTGATAGCAACGTAAAGCCATCGCTGAGTAAAAATACCCAGTGGTGCACAACATAAAGAAAAATACCAGTTTATGCCAAATTAAATCACAATTATTCCAAATACAGTACTTAAATTGTTAAACAAATACAAAACACAATTTAAAATTTAAGTCAAAGAAATTCTCACTTCATAATTCAAGAATAGCTTTTTATAAAATCGCACAGTTATATGATGACACCAATATACTTTTCATCCCAACAGCCGAAGCCTTATGAGGAATACCAAGACTAGCTAGCTCAAATCTATGGGTACTCATTCAATTTCCTCCTTTACTGGCACACACCTCAACACTTCAGTCAGAGAGGGAATACAAAACTATTTCTTTCCACTAGGTAAGCTAATGGGGAATTCAAACATCTGGTCATGACACTGTGGTTTCAAACTATTTTAATAATTTTCTAAACATTTAAAATGGCCATTAATTCACATATAGTTTAACTTCCCAAAAACATGGGTCAACAAAACATATTTCTTTTCAATTAAATATTCAATTCAATGGAAGTCATAATTAAATTCTTACAATTCATTCAACATAATTTCGAAAGATATTTCAAAGAGAAATTCTATGTTGTGCACAAGCCTCTTATGAGTCATCTCTTGGCCTTGACTCAGTGTTTCTTTCTCCTTTCCAGTGTCTTTCCCAACTAAAACACATAATTTCTAGTATTTTATTATCAAGTCACATAATTAATCCAACAATAATTTCATGCCTACTTAATTGCACCCCTAAAATTGCTTAAAATAGATTTTTTTAGAATTTGCATTTTGGGGTTACTATTCATTATACTATTCAAGTTAAAATGCTGACTTTCTCACGCTTAATAGGTATGTAAATTCCAATTACACCCATATACTACATTTTGAGTATCTAATTTGTTGGCATTGGATGCCATTTCAATTTCTAAGCCTCCTAAGAGATATTGCAATTTTCTAGTTTTGGTTCACTGTATTTTACTATTCTATTAGTCTAGTTACTGTAGGAATTTGGCTAAGTGTCCTTCACCAAAGTTGTTCCTTATTATCTTAGCTTTAATTCCCTTTTTGAATAACTCCATTTGGAGTTTTGTAGCCCAAGTTATGGCCATTTTTCTAAGGCTAGCTGAATTGGTTTTAACCCAGAATTCTGGGCACTTTCTTGGTTCTGGTAGTTTTGGTGTGCTGACTGCAGCTCACTTTTCGAATGGGTTATGGTCAGAATTTGGATTTGTGTTCTTCATAGTGCTATGTCTCAGCTTTCGATAGGTATAAATTTCAGGTTATTTGAACCTTCCTACACCAAGTTATGGCCTAATGAACAAACACTGTTGATTTGGTCATTTCTGTACAGTGGTAGTGTGCCAATTCCGGGTTTGACCTAATTATTCACTAACTTAAAGTCATTTTCTGGGCAGAGTTTCTAAATGAAAATTGTGACATTATGTGTCTACTTTCATCTCCAATTGACCTTACACCAATTGGAGTGGCAGAATTACAATTTTGGTCCCTGAAGTGGACCTAGGTCTGGCTGTCCAGAATTGACTCTCACCAATCCGAATTTAATTTCAATTCTCATCACTTCTGTTGTTCCTTATAGCAACCCAAGAGGGGGAGGGGGTGAATTGGGTTCTAATTGCAAAATTAAAGATTAAAAGAAATTTAAACACAAAGAAGAGAAAAGGAAGAATGATAACAAAAGAGATTTATAGAGGTTCGGCTATCCCAAGCCTACGTCCTCTCCTTAAGGCCCTCCTTGAGAGTTAACTCTACTAAAATTCTTCTTTGGGTGAAGAATAAACCCCTTACAATCACCACAAGAGCAAACCCTTACTCTTTTACAAATCCTGTTACACTCAAGAGCTATTTAAAGCTCTATCACACTCAAAATTACAATAAGTGCTCACAATAACTTTGAAGGGACTCTCAGAACAATGAATTTATAACTCAAATATCAAGTTCTCAACATTAACTATGGTAGCTCAAGTTCTAGAGAGAGAGAATGAAGAAAATCTTTAGAACCCAATAAATTTCCAAAAGATTGTTGTTGTCTAAACTCCTTTCTAGTAAAAAATGATGCCTATTTATTGTTTTTGCAAGAAAATAGCCATTGGGGGTGCATTAAATGCAAAACTAGCCGTTCATCCACCCAAAGCTTTGTTTTATCAAGTTGCAGAAACTCAGGTTCGGCTACCGAAGCTTGAAGCGCCAAAAAATAGATTTTGAAAAGTCACTTTCGGCTGCCGGAGTGCTCTCTGGACAAAATGACTTTTAATGCTAAAAAACCATGATTTAAAGAGTGAACTTCGGCTGCTGAACTTCCCACTTTCGGCTGCTGAAGTGCTCTATAGACAGAAAGTGTCAAAAGGGCACTTAGGCTTCGGAAATACATAACCTTTTGATCGGAACTCGGATTTTCAATTCGTTTGAACCATTGGAAAGCTAATTTGATAAAATTTTCAATGAAAACACTTTCAAAAACAAATTTTCATTTCTCAAATGTGAAAATTTCATTTTAATCCCTCTTGGTCAAGAAAAAGTTACAAGTAAAGACACTAAGAAATTAAGAGTTTAAAAAACTCGTAACTTTTTGATCCGAACTTAGATTTTTGATCCGTTTGAACCATTGAAAAGCTAATTCAATGTACTTTTCAGCTAAAATACTTTTCAAAATTAATTTTCCATTTTTGAAAAATTTATTTAATTTTCCCTTGATAAAAAATTAGGTGAAAACTAAGTTGAACAAGATATTCTTAGTACCACCTAGACTTGAGCCAACATAATTAATAAAATGAGATTTATAAGATATAAAATAAATAAAAGTTACATTGCAGGTTCCCATAAATGTTTGCTTTCTTATGTTGCTCTTCCTTAACTTTGATTTGAGGCAATTTGACAATTTTGAGTCTATGGCCTATAAACTCAACACAAACACTTCCAAAGTATATTGTAGAACACTAATTGTTTATTATCATCAAAACATGGGTTAAAACACCTAGGTCCAACAACTCCAACACACTCCATTTGACCCTAATTGACCATTTCAAGTTTCAATTAGGTCCCATTACATCAATTACCAATTTTCTCTAAATTTTCCCTCAAATTCATTGGCTCAAGAACCTTAATTTTGCAACTTATTCAATTGATGCAATTAAAGTGTATAACTATCTTCTACACACTAAATTACACTTAATTACACTTGCAATTGCATCAAACCCACTCAAACCATAATCCTTCTAATGTTGGCCGAAATTCCTATAAGTGTAGATGTGCATGATTTGTTTCATTTTTTTTTTTATTAATTTCTAGTGTAATTTAACTACTTAATTATGAATTTAAACATAAAATTGAAAACTAACCATTAGCCTCTTTCTTTGAATTTCCATTCTTCAAATCTCTATTTTTCCTTCTTTCTTTTCTTCTTCAACCTTCTTTTCAAGTTGCAAGAGCAAGTTGCGGAATTTATGGAAATTTTAGGGTTTTAGAAGCTTGATTTCATACTTTAATGGAGGTTTTTGTGAGAGAAAATGGGAGAGAGAGGGCCATGGCAATGTGAAAAGGAAGAAGTAAAAAAAATGCCTTTTTAATTTTGTTTTCATGCCCATAATTGACTTAGTAAAAAATAAATTAAATGGGTAAATATTTATGATGTCATGCATGATGTCATTATTCTATTTTCTTTTCTTTTCTTTTTCTTTTCTTTTTTCCATACTTCTTTAATTTAAATTTATACTTCAAAATTTTCATTTCTCAGATTTTATTGGACAGTTAGGTCATGAGTCACCTCTATGGATGAATTGACTAATTTGCCCCTTGCCGATCTGATCCTGTTTGCCAATAATTCAGTATTCCTTTCGAAACCTTGATCTAATTATTTGACCTACTTATCAACTCTTTTCTGTGATTTTCTCTTTTTCACTAGTTTTGCAATACTTCTTAGGACTGCGGTGTCATAATGTTCCATTCTAAATTAGGATTGAAACTGACCTCGCAGTCACTTTCCGGTAAAGTCACCCATCGCTGTGACTCCCAGCTCATTTAACCTTTTAAGTTTTATTTTTCTTATTTAGACTTGACCTTCTGGTAATTACCATTAATTTTCATTCAGGACTTTCTAGGTGACTTAAATATGGTTCTAATCCTCTTAATTGTCCAAACCAACACCGGTCACCAGAACAGTAAAATATGCATGACTATGCATGTAGGGGTGTTACAATAATAGAGGAGGGGAAGAACCTAATAGAGGTTTTACGATATTATTAACTCAAAATTGAGTTTGATACATGTAATTAAGATTAATTATATAATGCTTTATATTTATATTTTTATATGTGAAATCAATTTAATTCTATAATATCATAATTTGCGTTATTCTTCATAACAATATATATTATTTTTAGTTTATTATCAATTAAGAAATTATATTTTATAAATTCGTATTGTTAAAATATTTATTTAAAAAATGTATTTTATATTCAATTTATAATTTAATTAGATTCTATTTAAATTATAAAAAAATATTTAAATAATATTACCTTTTTTATGTAGATATTGAATGAGTTTAATTATAAAAAAAGGAAAAGGAAAAAGTAAAATAAATAAATAAATAAAACAAAAAGCTAGACAAAAATATGAAAAAAAAACTTTCACTGTTTAACTTATAATCTAATTAAATTTTATTTAAATTATGTAAAATGTTTATATATTATTAATTTTTTATGCAAATATAAATTTAATTATATGAAAAATAAAAATAAAAATAAAGGAAGTATAAAAAAATGAAAAAGTTAAAAAAAAAAAAAAAGCAAGATAAAAGGGCAAAGAGTTTAATAGCAATTTAATATTTGTGTCTATTAAATAAGAAGACTTAAATTTAAGATTTCACTATTTTTGCATTTAATAAATAAATAAACCATTCTTCATTGTTAATACATAAATAATTATTGAATAATAATAAATTTAATTTAATTTTTTTGCATAAAAATTTTTATAGGGAAATGGATTATTAATATATATATATTTTATAATTTTTAAATAATAAATTATATACTCAATTAATAAATTATTAATTTAGTAATGGATCTTCTTTAATTATGAAAAAAATTAAATGGTATTATACATTAGAAATTACAGTTGTCATTTCCATTAAAATATTGTTGAAATTATTAGATTATATTTCATTATTTAATTTAGACAAAGAGATAGGGTTAACAAAAAGAATCATCAATGACAATTGTTAATATAAGCTAAGCAATCCGAATTCTACATTATTTGGCTAAATGTGTAATTTCACCCGCATATTTATTTGAGACGTTAAGTTTAATCTATTTTAAATCTTTCATTTAAATTAATTGAGAAGTTTTAATTTAAGTTTATTTTGACCAGAAAATTAAGATGTTTAATTTCTTTATTTTTTAGGCTAAATTTCTTGATTGAAAAATTTAGAAGGTCAATTTATTGATTTTGTTTTTGGCTAATTTGAGAATAAATTGATACTTTTTTTTTTGTTAATTTGGAGAAAAATTTAAAAATGAGTTAAATTGAACATCTCAATAAGTACATGGGTGGAATTAAGCATCACAATAAATAAATGGGTAAAATTAAATATGAAGTCAAAATTATTTAATTGTTTAGCCCTCAGCTCTTTCATTCATAAAGGACTCAACTTAAAAGACCATTTTAACCCCAAGTCACTCAGTGACTTAGGATAGCATTTTAGTATATATAATTAATGAGTTGTATAATAAAAGATAATTCTCTTTTTCAATAATTCTTATTATAAAATTGATAATCTCACAATTAATATTTAAAAAAATTTAATTTAAAATCTATTCACTATTTGTTGGGGTCTTCTATTTTAGTTTCTATACAATTCTAGCTAAGAACATGAACCAAAATGAAGCATTGCGTTCATTTATTTTTAGAAACCAAACATGAAACAAGATTTCAATTTTGATTTCAATTCGATCCAATTCATAAAATAACAATTCTTTTTGAATTATGGTACAATTCTTTAATTTACTTTGGAACCTAATAATCATATACAGCCCAGCCCATCTATTTATACATTTAAATGTGAAAGAAACCAATTAGATTGCCCTTAATTGGTAAAATCCTTTGTTTAAACGTCAATGAGTGCAAATTTAGCTTTAGGATTGTTATTAATTAGGTATAAAAGGCCAAAGAAATGTGAGAATTGGGTGGACAAAGAAATGTGAGAATTGAGCGGACTGATTACCTCGGAGTCGGTGAAGTATCGTAGTCTCAAGATCCATAATTACTTTGTTTAGGACCCATATCTCTTTATTTAGGTAAACAATTAAATTGCAAGACTTCTTTTTTCTCATTAAATCATTCAACATCAAATAAATATATACACAATCAACACGGACTGATGCTGTGATTGTGAACTAATAGATATTAATGGAAATTAACTATATAAAATTGGAGCATATATATATATATATAGAGAGAGAAAAAGTAAGCGATAAAAAATATTCGGTGATGATGAATATATTAATAAGTATATATTTATATAATGGATCTTTTTTTTCTAAATGACATAATATTCGCTTGAATTAGAAAAATATTATTTATTAATAATTTCCTTGATTGGCTCAAATTAAGGGTGTAAATGAATTAAATTGCTAGTGAATTATTTGATAATTAGCTCAGCATAAGTTTTGTAACACTCTCCCTGTATCAACTCCGTACATTTTACTGTTCCGGTGACCGGTGACGGTCCGGATAGCTAGAACGTCCGGAAAAATATTTAAACTAAAGTCGGGAATCATAATTAACTCAAATATTAATAAGAAAAATTTAGTAAAAATTTTAAAAATAAAATACAACCAAGTTAAACGAGCCGGTGCCCTAGCGATGGGTAACCAGAGGGAAGTTGCGGTTCTCACAACGAGGAGCCCTAGACCCGGGGGAAAAATTATAAAATAATTTTTGGGACTCCAGAGAAGGGTTATTGAGGTTCCCATGGCATTAGAATGCCAAGAAAATACCTAGAAAAATTTTTCAATCGGTACAGACAATTTTGACCCGTTAAGCCAAACGGAGGGCATTTTGGTCATTTCGCATTCAGAGGTGATTTTTGGCCGACTTGTCCCGTTGAGTAAATAATTAATATGACATAAAATATGAATAAACATTACTAAAAATTGAATTGAAATCAAGTAGAAAAGAAAAGAAAAGAAAAATGAAAAAAATGGGACTTTTGACATCACATGATGTCATTAAACTTTCTCTCCACCAATGACAATCAAGCAATTTCATTAAAAAGGGAAAATGAGGCAAAATTGAAACAAAAATTCTGTTCTTCTTCCTTCATCAAACGGCAGCCTCTCTCCCTCTCTCAACCTCCATTAAACCTCACTTCTCAAGCTTGATTTCTACTTTGTTTCACCACAAAACCCTAACCTCTCTTCATTAAAATTTTACCCCACACCTTAAACAAGCTTTTGGCAGCCAACAAGAGGAAAGAAAGTGAAGTTTTGAAGTGGGAAAAATCTGTCCTATTCAAGGTTAGTGCAACTATATACATAAAACTCTTTAATTTCATGATTAGGGACTTGAAACTTAGTAAGAATTGTAATTTAAATGAATAAAAACTCATGTGTATGAGTACATGAGTTTCGGCTGCCCTAGTGAAGGAATAGGAAGGAGTGTTTTTGATGAGCTTGAAGTGAACTAGGATCATGCTGGAAGTTTATAAACATAAGAATAATAAGTTGGTATGCTAACTAAGGCATTTTGTAGAAAACATAATGTGAAGCTAGGGTTTTGGGGAGTGAAAATTGATTTGGCTTATGAAATTGTTAGAGAACATTTTAATGGTCAATTAGTGACTATTTTAGGTAAGTTGAGCACAATTTGGACTGAAAAATAGGATTGCAAAGTGAAGATGTAGGCTGCCCTAGGACAGCAGCAGAGGGACTGAAAATTCAGTCCACTTGGACTGCCATAACTTGGGCTGTACTGATCCAATTGGTGTTTGGCCAATTGGACATGAAACTAGGCTTATAATGGCACATTTTTGCTGAAGAAACCATGCCCAAAAGACCAAAGTAAGAGGACCAAAACTTGGCCCCAATCCGGATACCCTGCAACTGATTCTGCAGAATTAACACTGTTCATTTGGCCATAACTCACTGTAGATTTGGTTAATTGACCTGAAATTTTTACAGCAACAAGTTAAGACATAGACAAACAACTTTTATGAAGGAACCTACCCAAAATTATGGCCAGAACCCATCCAACCAAGTGACTCTAGTTACTGTTCATGTTACTGTAGATATGGTCAATTCTGCAGATTGGCAATCCGGCCAGCTGTGGTTTTTGGACCATATCTAGAGCTACAAAACTCCAAATGGAGTGATTCAAAAAAGGAAAACTAGACAAAATAAGGAACAACTTTCATGTTTGTCATTTCTTCAAATTCGATTTGCAGTGTTTAATGGAACAGTAAACATATGCTTCAAAAACTGAAATTTTCTGCCCTCTTGGTTTTAAGTTAGAAATGGTAAATGTGACCAATCCCAACAAGTGTTAAAAGCAAAATGTGGTATGTTGGGAGTGCCAAAACCAATGTACCTAATTTCTACCTAAAAGTCAACATTTTAGTTGACCAAAGGGGTGAATAGTGACACCGAAACTTGAAATTCAAAGATTGAAGAATTTTAAAGTATCGAATGCCCTAGTATACCTAACAAGATTGGTTTGGATAGTTTGGCATGCCAATAGGGTTCAGTTAGCAGTACTGCACATGGCGATATGCCATTCCTTGATTTCATGGCTTTTAGCCATTCTGACTTTGTATTGAGACTTGGCCTTGTGCTCGATATTCTTCTGACTTGTTAGGCATTACATTTGTATGGGAGATGCATATGTGACCGATGGTGGTGTGGCCCGGTACTAGGTACCCAAAGTGCGGTTACCGTTATCGATCCGATCGGCTAGTGTAGGTTACTTGGGGCAACCAAATGAATAAAAGTGAACAAAGTTAATGAAATAATGAATATACCAACACCAAACAAAGAAAGCATACACATTCTATACACATTTATTTCTTGCTATTTTCTTTTATTATATTATTGCACCACTAAGCATTATTGCTTAGCGCGTTGCTTTTGCCACGCGTAGGTACTGGAGATCCCGATCGTGAGCCCAGTAGACCACAGACTGGGTGAGTCCATCCTGCGATTACGCACGATGTCCTTGTCACCTCAACCTGCGATTGCATTGGTAGGACATTAGGTGTCATTTTGGCATTCTAATTAATTTTGATTTTCTTATATGTAATTAAACTTGTGTAATGTATATTGGTGTTCATGTAAATTATGAAAATTGTATTTGTAAATGGAAAAGTAAATGTTTATTTGTGATATATATGTGATCATCACATGTGATGGATGAATGAGAATTTAAATTGAAATGTTGAGATCTTGATATTGAGTTTTGTGATGATATTGGAGTTGAGAATGAATGAATTTGTTTATTGAAAGTGTTTTCAGGTTCAAGAACTGCTTTCTCCATTTTTAGCCAGTACTCATGGATTTTCTTTAAAATTTTCGGAACCTCAAATAAATAATATTTTTGATAAATGACTTAAATAAAGTATGTTTCATAAATTATATTCAAAGCATGATAAAAATTAAATAAGGCATATTAGAGTGTGCTTGGTACAGTGTGACATTGCTTACTCGGGTATCATGTACCGGGTAAGGGTGTCACATTTAGTGGTATCGAGCACGGTTTAGGCGTTTACAGGCCTAGATTGAGTCCATACCATGCATTGCATTTGTAAGAGTCGAGGTGACACTAACGCAGATCTGTTTATCTTTCTTATTTTGAATAGGATATGGACCCTTCATCTCAGAGAGCCGTTGAGGAGGAAGTGGAGAGTCATGCTCCACTGCGATGGCGAGGCTGGGGTAGGGAGAACCTACTCCACCAGCTCAAGCAGAGCCTGCTCAGCCTCCACGGCCATGTTCCAACAAATGGCCAACTTCTTTAAACAAAAGGCCGGAGTAATGCCCGCACCAACCACAACACCCGCACCACAGCAGAAAACACACCGGGGAAGGCTAAGAAAGTTTGGGGCGGTGGATTTCTTCAAGAAGAGAGAAGATGACTGCATTGCGATCGAGAATTGGTTGAGCAGGCAGGCGAGTCTTAAAACAACTCCACCGCACCTCGAGCAAAATCTAGAAGCTGCAGATCCTTGTTGCAAGACGATGCTTATGAATGGTGGGACACGTGTCCGATGAAGTGCGACGGAAGCGTAACTTGGGACTTCTTTCTCTCTGAATTCAAGAAGAAATATGTGGGTACTGTATACCTGGAAGAGAGAAGAAGAGAGTTTATTAACCTGAGGCAGAGACAGCTATCAGTGGCCGAATATGAGAAGGAATTTGTTCAATTAAGCCGCTACGGAAGGGAGATAGTCCCTAATGAAGCTGAAAGATGTAAGAGATTTGAAGAGGGATTAAATGACAACATCAAGATCCAGCTCACTGCCTTGTGAATCACAGAATTTAGCAAGCTAGTTGAAGCTGCAATAAGGGTTGAAAAAGTGAGAATCAGTGAGCAGACCAGAAGAGATAGACAACAGAAGAGGGGCCCGGGTCAGTCTAGCTCATCTCCTGCACCTGGGAAGAAGTTCAGGGGTCCACCTGCACAGAGTTCAGGTCAGCCACATGGTCGTGGTCGATCTCGGGGGCCTGTGCCATAGTTTACCCCTAGGAGAGTCGGTCCACACCATCGGTGGGCGGCTCTCCGAGGATGGGGTTCGAGGACCAGCCCAACATCTTCTCGCATGTCCACACCGCTGAAATGGCATAAGGAGTGTTGGAGAGTGACTAGTGCTCGCTTGAGATGTGGGTCAACAGCATCGGTTGAAGAAGCATCCCACGCAGAACTACTATAGCTACTCCAACACAAGCGATGCACTGCTCCCGCACGCAAAGAGGTAGAAAATCGCAAATCGACGCAGAGGACCATCACGAGGCTCGCATCGAGCGCAGAGAGGCGGATAACAGACCACCTGCTAGAAATTATGCCCTGAGAGCTCAAGAGGAGCAAGATGCCCCGGACGTCATCAGGGGTACGTTCTCCCTCTACACTACACCTGTGCATGCATTGGTGGATCCAGGATCCACTCATTCCTACATTTGCATCAACCTACCCGTAGAAAGGGGGATACTAGTAGGGGAGAGTGACCAAGACATTCTGGTCACTAATCCATTGGGCCACAGTGTGGTAGTGAACAAAGTGTATAAGGGTTGCCCGTTAAGGATTCAGGGGTATGAATTCTTGGCAGACCTGATTGAGTTGCCCTTCTATGAGTTTGACGTGATTTTGGGAATGGACTGGTTGTCACGTCATCAGGCAATAGTTGATTGCAAATTGAAGAGAATTTCTTTGAAAACTCCTGGGGGTAATGAGATCACAGTTGTGGGGGAAAGGACAGATTTCTTGTCCAATGTCATCTCAGCCACAGTTGCAAGAAGAATGATGAGAAAAGGCTGTGAAGCCTACCTAGCACATGTGGTGGATACTAGGCAGGCTAAGCCAAACCTGGGTGACATACCCACAGTAAGAGATTTCCCAGAGGTATTTCCCGAAGAGTTGCCTAGTTTGCCACCAGAAAGGGAAGTTGAATTTGCTATTGAGACACTGCCAGGTACAGCACCCATTTCCATTGCTCCTTATAGGATGGCACCCACGGAATTGAGGGAGTTGAAAACTCAGTTGCAAGAGTTGCTGGATAAGGGGTTCATATGCCCCAGTGTATCACCATGGGGAGCTCCAGTGCTGTTTGTGAAAAAGAAGGATGGGACTTTGAGGTTATGTATTGATTACCGGCAGTTGAATAAAGTGACTGTGAAGAACAAATATCCGTTGCCTAGAATTGATGATCTGTTTGATCAGTTGAAGGGAGCAGGAGTATTTTCTAAGATTGATCTCAGATCAGGGTATCATCAGTTGAGAGTGAAGGATGCAGATGTGCCAAAGACTGCATTCAGGACCCGATATGGGCATTATGAGTTTCTAGTGATGCCCTTTGGCCTAACAAATGCACCAGCGGCATTCATGGACCTTATGAACCGTATCTTCCATCCACACTTAGATCGGTTCGTAGTGGTCTTTATTGATGATATTTTGGTGTATTCCAAGACCAGGGAAGAACATGATGAGAATTTGAGGATTGTTCTGCAAACCCTGAGAGAAAAGAAGCTGTATGCTAAGTTGTCCAAGTGTAACTTTTGGCTGAATGAGATTGCATTCCTTGGACACGTAGTGTCAGCTGATGGGATTAGGGTGGATCCCAAGAAAATAGAAGCAGTGATGGAATGGAAGCCTCCCAGAAACACAACTGAGGTCAGAAGTTTCTTGGGGCTAGCTGGGTACTACAGGAGATTTGTGAAGGGATTTTCCCTAATAGCTGCTCCAATGACCAAGTTGTTACACAAGAATGTCAGATTTGACTGGAATGACAAGTGTCAGACCAGTTTTGAGAAGTTGAAGGCTATGTTGACAGAGGCACCAGTGTTAACACAGCCAGTGTCAGGAAAGGACTTTGTGGTCTATAGTGATGCCTCTCATAATGGGTTAGGGTGTGTATTGATGCAAGAGGGGAAGGTGGTCGCTTATGCTTCTAGACAGCTAAGGCCACATGAACAGAACTACCCTACCCATGATCTAGAACTTGCAGCAATTATCTTCGCACTGAAGATATGGAGGCATTACTTGTATGGTGAAAAGTGCTACATTTACACAGACCACAAGAGCCTGAAATACTTGCCAACCCAGAAGGAGCTCAACCTTAGACAGAGGCGATGGATTGAGTTCTTGAAGGACTATGATTGTGTAATTGACTACCATCCTGGGAAGGCAAATGTAGTTGCTGATGCTTTGAGCAGAAAATCCATGACAGCTTTGAGATCATTGAATGCCCGTCTAACTTTGGTTCGAGATGGAGCTATTTTGGCTGAGTTGCAAGTGAGGCCAAACACGCTCTGACAGATTTTAGATGGGCAAAAGGCAGATGAAAAGTTAATGGCTATTATGATCAAAATCTCAGAGGGAAAAGCAACTGACTATGAGGTGAAGGTAGATGGGTGTCTGTATTACAAAGGAAGACTGTGTGTACCAGATAATGGAGAATTGAAAGCCAGTATTCTAAAAGAGGCACACACCAGTGTATATGCTATGCACCCAGGAAGTACAAAGATGTATCATGATCTGAAGCTCCAATATTGGTGGCCTGGTATGAAGAAGGACATAGCTGACTATGTGACTAAATGCTTGACATGTCAGCAAGTCAAGGCAGAACATCAAGTTCCATCAGGTTTGCTACAGCCTATACGCATACCTGAATGGAAATGGGATCGGGTCACCATGGATTTTGTAAGTGGTCTACCCTTCACCCGGAAGAAACATGATGCAGCATGGGTGATAGTTGACAGATTGACGAAGTCAGCACACTTTCTGCCAGTTAGGACTGACTATTCACTGGAAAAGTTAGCAGAATTGTATATCAGTGAGATAGTTAGACTGCATGGAATTCCACTTTCCATCATATCTGATCGAGACCCAAGGTTTACATCGAGATTCTGGAAGAAGTTACATGAGTCCTTGGGTACACAACTCCACTTCAGCACAGCTTTCCATCCTCAGACGGATGGGCAATCAGAAAGAGTAATCCAGGTAAACAATTGAACCAATTGAATTAATACAAATATTGAACTGAAATGATAACAATAATGTGAAATATATGTCAGGTCCTTGAGGATATGCTGAGGAGTTGTGTCATTGAGTTTGAGGGAAGCTGGGATAGATACCTCCCACTGGCAGAGTTTGCATACAACAATAGCTACCAAGCTAGCATTTAAATGGCCCCATATGAAGCACTGTATGGGAGAAAATGTAGAACTCGGTGTCTTTGGACTGAATTGGCGAAGATAAGTGGTAGGGCCGGACACAGTGAAACAGTGAGGAGAAAGTGAAACTAATCAAAGCCAATCAAGGTTGCCTCGCATGCAGAGAAATCTTATGTCGACCTGAAGAGAAAAGAAATAGAATATGTGGTTGGCGACAAAGTGTTCCTCAAGGTGTCACCATGGAAGAAAGTGTTGAGGTTTGGAAGAAAAGGTAAGTTGAGCCCTAGGTTCATTGGCCCATATGAAGTCATTGAACGTGTGGGTCCAGTGGCCTATAGGCTAGCTTTACCACTAGCGCTGGACAAGATCCACAATGTGTTCCACGTGTCCATGCTCAGAAGATACCGCTCAGATCCTTCACATGTCATCTCCAGAGAAGAAATTGAAATACAACCGGATTTGACATATGAAGAAGAACCTCTACGGATCTTGGCTCGGGAAGTGAAAGAGTTGAGAAACAAGCAAATTCCATTGGTAAAAGTGCTTTGGAGGCACCACAACACCGAGGAGGCAACTTGGGAAAGTGAAGAGATGATGAGGCAACAGTTCCTTCAACTGTTTGCATCAGGTAAATTTCGAGGACGAAATTTGAATTAGAGGGGAAGAGTTGTAACACCCTCCCTGTACCAACTCCGTACATTCTACTATTCGGTGACGGTGGCCGGTCGGACAGCTAGAACATCCGGAAAAATATTTAAACTAAAGTCGGGAATCATAATTAACTCAAATATTAATAAGAAAAATTTAGTAAAAATTTTAGAAATAAAATACAACCAAGTTAAGCAGTAGGTGCCTAGCGATGGGTAACCAGAGGGAAGTTGCGGTTCTCGCAACGAGGAGCCCTAGACCCAGGGGAAAAATTATAAAATAATTTTTGGGACTCCAGAGAAGGGTTATTGAGGTTCCCATGGCATTAGAATGCCAAGAAAATACCTAGAAAAATTTTCAATCAGTACAGACAATTTTGACCCGTTAAGCCAAACGGAGGGCATTTTGGTCATTTCGCCTTCAGAGGTGATTTTTGGCCGACTTGTCCCATTGAGTAAATAATTAATATGACATAAAATATGAATAAACATTACTAAAAATTGAATTGAAATCAAGTAGAAAAGAAAAGAAAAGAAAAATGAAAAAAATGGGACTTTTGACATCACATGATGTCATTAAACTTTCTCTCCACCAATGACAATCAAGCAATTTCATTAAAAAGGGAAAATGAGGCAAAATTGAAACAAAAATTTTGTTCTTCTTCCTTCATCAAACGGCAGCCTCTCTCCCTCTCTCAACCTCCATTAAACCTCACTTCTCAAGCTTGATTTCTACTTTGTTTCACCACAAAACCCTAACCTCTCTTCATTAAAATTTTACCCCACACCTTAAACAAGCTTTTGGCAGCCAACAAGAGGAAAGAAAGTGAAGTTTTGAAGTGGGAAAAATCTGCCCTATTCAAGGTTAGTGCAACTATATACATAAAACTCTTTAATTTCATGATTAGGGACTTGAAACTTAGTAAGAATTGTAATTTAAATGAATAAAAACTCATGTGTATGAGTACATGAGTTTCGGCTGCCCTAGTGAAGGAATAGGAAGGAGTGTTTTTGATGAGCTTGAAGTGAACTAGGATCATGTTGGAAGTTTATAAACATAAGAATAATAAGTTGGTATGCTAACTAAGGCATTTTGTAGAAAACATAATGTGAAGCTAGGGTTTTGGGGAGTGAAAATTGATTTGGCTTATGAAATTGTTAGAGAACATTTTAATGGTCAATTAGTGACTATTTTAGGTAAGTTGAGCACAATTTGGACTGAAAAATAGGATTGCAAAGTGAAGATGTAGGCTGCCCTAGGACAGCAGCAGAGGGACTGAAAATTCAGTCCACTTGGACTGCCATAACTTGGGTTGTGCTGGTCCAATTAGTGTTTGGCCAATTGGACATGAAACTAGGCTTATAATGGCACATTTTTGCTGAAGAAACCATGCCCAAAAGACCAAAGCAAGAGGACCAAAACTTGGCCCCAATCCGGATACCCTGCAACTGATTCTGCAGAATTGACACTGTTCATTTGGCCATAACTCACTGTAGGTTTGGTCAATTGACCTGAAATTTTTACAGCAACAAGTTAAGACATAGACAAACAACTTTCATGAAGGAACCTACCCAAAATTATGGCCAGAACCCATCCAACCAAGTGACTCTAGTTACTGTTCATGTTACTATAGATATGGTCAATTCTGCAGATTGGCAATCCGGCCAGCTGTGGTTTTTGGACCATATCTAGAGCTACAAAACTCCAAATGGAGTGATTCAAAAAAGGAAATTGAACTAGACAAAATAAGGAACAACTTTCATGTTTGTCATTTCTTCAAATTCCGACTGCAACAGTGTTTAATGGAACAGTAAACATATGCTTCAAAAACTGAAATTTTCTGCCCTCTTGGTTTTAAGTTAGAAATGGTAAATGACCAATCCCAACAAGTGTTAAAAGCAAAATGTGGTATGTTGGGAGTGCCAAAACCAATGTACCTAATTTCTACCTAAAAGTCAACATTTTAGTTGACCAAAGGGGTGAATAGTGACACCGAAACTTGAAATTCAAAGATTGAAGAATTTTAAAGTATCGAATGCCCTAGTATACCTAACAAGATTGGTTTGGATAGTTTGGCATGCCAATAGGGTTCAGTTAGCAGTACTGCACATGGCGATATGCCATTCTGTGATTTCATGGCTTTTAGCCATTCTGACTTTGTATTGAGACTTGGCCTTGTGCCTGATATTATTCTGACATTGTTAGTTCTGTTACACCTGGAGATGCATATGTGACCGATGGTGTGACGGCGAGGTACTAGGTACCCGGTGCGGTTACCCGTTATCCAGTCCAGTCGTCTAGTGTAGGTTACTTGGGGCAACCAAATGAATAAAAGTGAACAAAGTTAATGAAATAATGAATATACCAACACCAAACAAAGAAAGCATACACATTCTATACACATTTATTTCTTGCTATTTTCTTTTATTATATTATTGCACCACTAAGCATTATTGCTTAGCGCATTGCTTTTGCCACGCGTAGGTACTGGAGATCCCGATCGTAAGCCCGATGAACCACGATCGGGTGAGTCCATCCTGCGATTACGCACGATGTCCTTGTCACCTCAACTTCTGCAGTGCATTGGTAGGACATTAGGTGTCATTTTGGCATTCTGTAATTAATTTTGATTTTCTTATATGTAATTAAACTTGTGTAATGTATATTAGTGTTCATGTAAATTATGAAAATTGTATTTGTAAATGGAAAAGTAAATGTTTATTTGTGATATATATGTGATCATCACATGCGATGGATGAATGAGAATTTAAATTGAAATGTTGAGATCTTGATATTGAGTTTTGTGATGATATTGGAGTTGAGAATGAATGAATTTGTTTATTGGAAGTGTTTTTCACAGGTTCTGAAGAACTGTTTTCTCCATTTTTAGCCGGTACTCCGCCGGATTTTCTTTAAAATTTTCGGAACCTCAAATAAATAATATTTTTGATAAATGACTTAAATAAAGTATGTTTCATAAATTATATTCAAAGCATGATAAAAATTAAATAAGGCATATTAGAGTGTGCCGGTACACAGTGTGACATTGCTTACTCGGGTATACTGTACACGGGTAAGGGGTGTCACAAGTTTGACTAAGTTCAACTCGTTTTTCTTAATTATATATTTAAGTTTGAATTAATTAATGCTCGACTCGTTAAGACTTACAAAAAGGCTTATTTATAAATCTATAAGCAAACTCTTTAAATAAGTTCATGTGCCGTTACATTTACTTGTGAGTCTGCTCATTGAAGCTCATGAATTAGCTTATTAAATTGGCCCGTTTAATAGTTCATTTATGAGTTCATTAGCTTAGCACATTATGTTGAACTTTGGATATTTTACGTTAACCATTGTATTTCATAATATAGTAAATAAATTAATTTTATTTGTGACTATTCTACGAGATTATATATTATTAATTATTATTTAAAATTATAATATAACTACATTATTTAAAATATAATTATAAATATCACGATTCAAATTCTGGGCCAGATCGACATTAGGACTTCAGTCAGCATAAGGCCCCAAAAACCTTTAGTAAGCTTAACTATTCCTAGCCCAACCATAAGGCTCATAACTATAGTCCAATTTCAAGAAAACAAATGGGCAAAGTTCGGCCATAAATTGAACTATCAAGCAGGGAGCTTTTGTAGCACCCTCCCTGTAGCAACTCCGTACATTCTACTGTTTCGGTGACCAGTGTCGGTCCGAACAGCTAGAACGTCTGGAAATATATTTAAACTAAAGTGAGGAACCATAATTAACTCAAATATTAATAAGAAAAATTTGGAAAAAATTTTAGAAATAAAATACAACTAAGTTAAATGAGCTAGTGCCCTAGCGATGGATAACCTAGTGAGAAGTTACGGTTCTCGCAACTAGGAGCCCTAGACCCAAGGGAAAATTCATAAAATAATTTTTGGGACTCCAAAGAAGAGTCATTGAGGTTCCTATGGCATTAGAATGCCAAGAAAATGCTTAGAAAAATTTTTTAATTGGTACAGACAATTTTGGTCTGTTAAGCAAAACGAAGGGCATTTTGATTATTTCACCTTCAGAGGTGATTTTTGGCCGACTTGTCCTGTTAAGTAAATAATTATTATGACACAAAATGTGAATAATTATTGCAAAAAATTAAATTAAATTAAGTAGACAAGAAAAGAAAAGAAAATGAAAGAAATTGGAATTATGACATCACTATGATGTCATTAAAATCCTCCCACCCAACCAAACTTTGACACATGGCATTAACTTATTTAAAATGACCTAATGGGCAGAAAAAAAGAAAGAAAAAGTCATTTGCTTCTTCAACTTCCTTGTGTGCCGAACCATACCCTCTACTGCCCTCCATCGCAAAGCTTACAAAGCTTGGTTTTCTTGGTTTTTCTTCAACTAAGCCCTAAATTCCCAACACAAAAACTTCATAATTCATCTCAGTGAAGCTTTTGGGATCAAAAAGAAGTGAAAAAGAAGAGCTCTTGCAAGATTGGAATTTACCCCATTCAAAGGTTAGTGTCCAATCTTTGTTCCTTTTGCTTTAATTCATGTTTAAGGGCATGAATTGTGTAAGAAAGGTAAGAAAATAAAATAAGCAAGTGTGTGTGTGCACACCACAATTTTGGCTGCTAGGTTTAGCTAGGGTTTAATGATTTTTCTTGGTAGAAAAATGGTTATGAGCAGCCTTTGGTAGTGGATGAGGGATTGAACATAATTGAGTAAATGAAATGCAAGAATTGTGCATGTGGGAAATGAAAAAAATTGGACACTTGAACAATTCTAGGGTTTGCTCATGTGATGGTTCATTAACCTTGTAATGGTTAATTAGTGGCCATTTGAATGTGTATGATAAGGAAATGAAGTGAGTTGAGGCTTGACATTTGTGTATGGGTGAGCTGCCTTGGCTGACTTGCAGGACTGAGCATGAGTCTAGCAGGTTTGGGCAGTTATAAATAGAGTTGTAGAAGTTCAATTGGTGCAAGGCCAATTGGACATGAAAATAGACATATAATGGCACCACTTTGGTGAAGAAACCCTGCCCAGAAAACCAAACCAAGTTGGCCTAAAAGTTGCCCTAATCCGGGTGACTTGCATTCTTCCTGGGCAAAATGACCAAATAAACAGTGTTTATTCATTTGGTCATAACTCAGTGTAAAAAGGTCCAATTGACCTGAAATTTTACCAGCAGAAATCTAAGACATAGACCTACAACTTTTATGAAGAACGAAAATCCAAATTCTGACCATAACCTAGTCAAATTGCCAACCAAACTTAGGTTACCAAATCTGGCAGAACCAGTTTTGCCCAGAATTTTGGATTCTATCCAATCCAGCCAGCTATGGTGTTTAGGCCATAACTTGAGTTAAAAAACTGCAAATGGAGTGATTCAAAAAAGGAAATGTAACTAGACAAAATAAGAAACAACTTTCATGAAGACAACTTTGCCAAATTCCTACTGTATAAATGACCAATGGAACAGTAAACATAAGGCTTGAAATCTGAAAATTGTGAATAATTAACACTAAGCTTAGAAATGCTATTGGCAACCAATAGCAACAACTTTAGAATGTAAAATGTGGTATGTTGAGAGTATTAGAACCAATGTACCTATTGTCTATGCAAAAGTCAACATTTTAGTTGACTAAGAAAATAAATAGTAATACCTAAACCTAAATTTTAAGAATTGTAAAGTTTAAAAGTGTAACATGCCCTAGTACACCTAACAAGGTTGGTTTGGATAGGTTGGCATGCCAATAGGGTTCAGTTAGCAATACTGCACATGGCATTATGCCATTCTGTGATTTTATGGCTTTTAGCCATTCTGACATTATGATGATACTTGGCCTTGTGCCTAATATTTATTACAGCTTATTAGTTGTTCTGTTGCACACTAGGAGATACATATGTGACCGATGGCGTGACGGGCCGAGGTACTTAATACCTAGTGCTAGTTTACCCGTTTATCTAGTCCAGTCATCCAGTATAGGTTACTTGGGCAACCAAAAATGAAGCGGATAAATTTAATGAAATTATGAATATAACAAATATAAAATAATTAAGATTACCAATAATGATTGAAAAATTGTCTACATAAGATATCAGAACATGCACTGCATATTTATTTTATGTTACTTCTTTTCATTTTATTATTGGCACCACTAAGCATTATTGCTTAGCGCATTGCTTTTTGTCACACGTAGGTTCTGGAGAGACTGCCCGAGATCCCAGTAGACCAGAGGCTGGGTGAGACCTCCTGCAACTCTGCATAGTGTCCATGTCACGTCATCGTCATGAGTGCATTGGTAGGACACTAGGTTTTATTTTGATATTTTGTAATTAACTTTTACTTTCTCATGTGCAATTGAAACTCATGTAATATATTTTGGTATTAATGTAAATAGTGAGAATTGTGTTTATGAATGAAAAAAAATTGAATATTTATGTATGACTTGTAAATGAATATCATATGAAATGAATGATTGAGAAATGGAAATGTTGTTTAAAAATATTGAGATTTTGATGATGAAATGGAGTTTGGGATTGATTGAGAATTTTGGAAGTGTTTTTCTCAGGTTCCGAAGAACTGTTTTCTCCATTTTTAGCTAGTATTCTGCCGGATTTTCTATAAAATTTTTGGAACCTCAAATAAATTTATAATTTCAATAAATGACTTAAATGAATTATATTTCACAAATTGCACTTCATAACCATTAGAATTAAATTAAGGAAGAATAAAAATGATTGAAATAAAATATAGAGTTCCGGTACATTGTGTGACATATCTTACTCGGCTATACTATAGACGGGTAAGGGGTGTCACAGCTTTAGCTCACCTGACCTATAAACACAAAATTGTTAGTAGTATGCCCGAGAGCATATCATTATATTGTATCTTGTAAACATTCATTTCCCATTTAATGGAAAATATTCTTTTCTTTAAATTTGAATGATTTAAATTTAATTGAAAATGTCCTTTAATATCTTGTTAGATGTTCTATTCTTAAGTTGTTAAGAATATGAGTGACAGAACATTCTAGTACAAGTATTATAAATTTGATTCATAATCTAGGATACTTCATTAGGCATGACTTATACAGAAAGATTATCACTTATGTTTGTTTTCATGGATTAGTATGAGATACTAATGGGATGAAATTATAAGTCTCATGCCATACAACAAACATGATAGGCATTTATAAGATAAGTAGGCTGAACTAGTGACACAAGATGACTTGTACATAGAGCTTGTCAATACATAGTCATCTAGATTATAATAGTACATATAATCCATTGACCTGAGATAATACAGTTATCTTGTATATAGGTGGTTTAAGTTTGATATTGCTTTCATGCTTGTATTATGTATGAGTATATGGGCATATATTGGCTCCGACTAGTTATATATGGAGATAGGTATTAGTTAAGATGGGATCCATTACTCTAAGCAAATAGGGATAAAATCCTATTCCATTTAATTGTTCTTGATGATTTCAAGTTCCTGATTAGGACAGATAGACTTAATTAGAAAAGATTTTCTGACAAGAAAATCTTATTAATCAAGAATTAGAATTAAAAGAGGACATATGATTATAAGAAAAACAGTTTGACATGAACCATGACTCTAGCTGGAATTGAGATTTTGTAATTGAGAGATTTTAGTGTATGGTATGTATGATCAAGGTTCATAAATTGGGGAATAATTCATAATTAATTAGGTAGTCATGGTACATTATGCTAGATATCAACCATTATTTATGAGAACTTAAATGAAAAGGGAATTTCATTTTAAGTTTGGAATAGTTCCAATAATATTACGAGTTAATATTATTCTCATTGCCAATACGTAATGAACCTAGTAAGTCACACATATAAGAGCAATATGATCAAAACAAAGTTAATTTAATTAATTAATTAATTAATTTAATTAATTAATTGAATTAATAAATTTAATTTGTAATTAGATTACAAAGTCTCAAACAAGACTTGGAACTAAATTTGCCTATGGAAGTATTCAAGTTAATATTTAAAGTATTTAAATATAAACTTGAATAAACAAGCTTATGGAAGAAAATTAATGTAGTAATTTGACTTGGTCAAAATTTGATAATTTTGACTTAGTCAAAATTTGACTGACTTTGTCAAATATAGAGGGAAAATTGATTAATTAATTTTGTGAAAATTAATTAATCAAAATTTGATTTCTTGATTAAAATTGAGCTTGAAAAATGGACCAATTAAATTTAGAAAACTCATTTAAAGGTTAAATGAGAAATTGACACTAGTCAAAGTAGTTTAAATTATGGAAATTAAAAACATAAAAAAAAGGAGAAAGAAAACAAGAGAGATCTTCTTCCTTTCTTTATGTTGGCCAAATCTGTCTTCCTCCATAGCTAAGAAATTTCTTCTTCTTCCTTGCTTGATTCAAGAAGTTTAAGTATTAACATTTGTAATACCCTCCCTGTAACAACTCCGTACATTCTACTGTTTCGGTGACCAGTGTCAGTCCGGACAGCTAGAACGTCCGGAAAAATATTTAAACTAAAGTGAGGAACCATAATTTACTCAAATATTAATAAGAAAAATTTAAGAAAAATTTTAGAAATAAAATATAACTAAGTTAAATAAGCCGGTGCCCTAGCGATGGGTAACCTAGTGGGAAGTTGTGGTTCTCGCAACTAGGAGCCCTAGACCCGAGGGAAAATTCATAAAATAATTTTTGGGACTCCAAAGAAGGGTCATTAAGGTTCCTATGGCATTAGAATGCCAAGAAAATGCTTAGAAAAATTTTTCAATCGGTATAAACAATTTTGGTCTATTAATCCAAACGGAGGGCATTTTGGTCATTTCACCTTCAGAGGTGATTTTTGGCCAACTTGTCCAGTTAAGTAAATAACTATTATGACAAAAAATATGAATAAATATTGCAAAAAATTAAATTGAAATTAAGTAGACAAGGAAAGGAAAGAAAATGAAATAAATTGGAATTATGACATCACTATGATGTCATTAAAATCCTTCCACCCAACCAAACTTTGACACATGGCATTAACTTATTTAAAATGACCTAATAGGTAGAAAAAAAGAAAGAAAAAGTCATTTGCTTCTTCAACTTCCTTGTGTGCCGAACCATACCCTCCATTGCCCTCCATTGCCCTCCATTGCCAAACTTACAAAGCTTGGTTTTCTTGGTTTTTCTTCAACTAAGCCCTAAATTCTCAACGCAAAAACTTCATAATTCATCTCAGTGAAGCTTTTGGGAGCAAAAAGAAGTGAAAAAGAAGAGCTCTTGCAAGATTGGAATTTACTCCATTCAAGGTTAGTGTCCAATCTTAGTTCCTTTTGCTTTAATTCATGTTTAAGGCCATGAATTGTGTAAAAAAGGTAAGAAAATAAAATAAGCAAGTGTGTGTGTGCACACTACAATTTTGGCAGCTAGGTTTAACTAGGGTTTGATGATTTTTCTTGGTAGAAAAATAGTTATGAGCAGCCTTTGGTAGTGGATGAGGGATTGAACATAATTGAGTAATTGAAATGCAAGAATTGTGCATGTGGGAAATGAAAAAAATTGGGCACTTGAACAATTCTAGGGTTTGCTTATGTGATGGTTCATTAACCTTGTAAGGAAATGAAGTGAGTTGAGGCTTGGCATTTGTGTATGGGTGAGCTACCATGGCTGACCTGCAGGACTGAGCATGAGTCCAGCAGGTTTGGGCAGTTATAAATGGAGTTGTACAGGTTCAATTGGTGCAAGGCTAATTAGACATGAAACTAGACACATAATGACATCACTTTGGTGAAGAAACCTTGCCTAGAAAACCAAACCAAGTTGGCCTAAAAATTACCCTAATCCGGGTGACTTGCATTCTGCCTGGGCAAAATGACCAAATGAACAGTATTAATTCATTTGGTCATAACTCAGTGTAGAAAGGTTCAATTGACCTGAAATTTTACCAGAAAAAATCTGAGACATAGACCTACAACTTTGATGAAGAACACAAATCCAAATTCTAATCATAACCTAGTCAAATTTCTAATCAAACTTAGGTTGCCAAATCTAGCAGAACCAGTTTTGCCCATAATTTTGGATTTTTTCCAATCCAGCCAGTTATGGTGTTTAGGCCATAACTTTAGCTACAAAACTCCAAATGGAGTGATTCAAAAAAGGAAATGTAACTAGACAAAATAAGGAATAACTTTTATGAAGATAACTTTGCCAAATTCCTACTGTATAAATGACCAATAGAACAGTAAACATAGGGCTTGAAATCTAAAAATTGTGAATAATTAACACTAAGTTTAGAAATGCTATTGGCAGCCAATACCAACAACTTTAGAATGCAAAATATGGTATGTTGAGAGTATTAGAACCAATGTACCTATTGTCTATGCAAAAGTCAACATTTTAGTGGAGTAAGGAAATGAATAGTAACACCTAAACCTAAATTTCAAGAATTGTAAAGTTTAAAAATATAACATGCCGTAGTATACCTAGCAAGGTTGGTTTGGATAGGTTGGCATGCCAATAGGGTTCAGTTAGCAGTACTGCACATGTCATTATGCCATTTTGTGATTTTATGGCCTTTAGCCATTCTGACATTATGATGATACTTGGCCTTATGCCCAATATTTATTACAGCTTATTAGTTGTTCTGTTGCACACCGGGAGATAAATATGTGACCGATGGTGTGATGGCCTGAGGTACTTGATACCCAGTGCTAGTTTACCCGTTTGTCCAGTCCAGTCATCCAGTATAGGTTACTTGGGCAACCAAAAATGAAAGCAGATAAATTTAATGAAATTATGAATATAACAAATACAAAATAATTAAGATTACCAATAATGATCGAAAAATTGTCTGCATAAGACATCAGAACATGCACTGCATATTTATTTTTTGTTATTTCTTTTCATTTTATTATTGGCACCACTAAGCATTATTGCTTAGCGCGTTGCTTTTTGCCACGCGTAGGTTCTGGAGAGACCGACCGAGAGCCCAGTAGACCACAGACTGGGTGAGACCTCCTGCAACTCTGCATAGTGTCCGTGTCACCTCATCGTCATCAGTGCATTGGTAGGACACTAAGTTTTATTTTGATATTTTGTAATTAACTTTTACTTTCTCATGTGCAATTGAAACTCATGTAATATATTTTGGTGTTAATGTAAATAGTGAGAATTGTGTTTATGAATGAAAAAAAATTGAATATTTATGTATGACTTGTAAATGAATATCATATGAAATGAATGATTGAGAAATGAAAATGTTGTTGAAAAATAATGAGATTTTGATGATGAAATGGAGTTTGGGATTGATTGAGAATTTTGGAAGTGTTTTTCTCAAGTTCCGAAGCACTGTTTTCTCCATTTTTAGCCGGCATTCTGCCGGATTTTCTATAAAATTTTCGGATCCTCAAATAAATTTATAATTTCAATAAATGACTTAAATGAGTTATATTTCACAAATTGCACTTCATAACCATTAGAAGTAAATTAAGGAAGAATAAAAATGATTGAAATAAAATATGGAGTTTCGATACACTGTGTGACATATCTTACTCTGCTATACTGTAGACGGGTAAGAGGTGTCACAACACTCTTGAATTAAGTGTTGAGAAAGTGTTTCTCACCTCTTCCATTCACTCGAAATCAAGAAAACCCTAAAGTTCCCATGCCTTTATCTTGGCCGAATTCTAAAGGAAGAGTAAGGAGGGTTTTTATTTTGATCAAGGTGCTTTGATCAAAGGGCTTGTGTGGACAAGTTAGAGAGCTAACACTTGGTGGCTTCACTCCCTAGATTTGGTGTGTGAATGTGATTATGCGCTGTAGGGGTGAGTTTTTCCTTAAACCCTAACTTGTTAGAATTTAAGGATTTTTTTTTTCGTAATGGCTAATTAGGCTTATTAGCAATTGAGAAATAATGTTTTATGACCAAATATAAGTTTTTTGCAATAGTATAAAGATTTTAGATATTGGATGAAACCTAGGGTTATAAAATTTTAAAATTGCTAACTTTGCACTCTAAGGTATGTTAAGGTGCATTTTTCTTTCAATTGGTATCAGAGCCACTCTAATTTGTGATTAGGAATATTTAATCATGTTATATGATGTGTGGGAAATTATATTTTTGCATGAGATGCAATTGAAAACAAGAAAAATGCAAAGGAAAAATTGTAAAAATGGTTCGGCCCATGTTTGTGACCATGGAGGAACCAATCGGCCATAGTTTGGTACATGGACAAACAATTTGTTTTTTTTTTTTTTTTTTATTTTGTGTGTGTTTCTTTGTTTTATTAATGGTAAACATGTATGAGATGTAGTTTGGATCCATTAAAAACCAAGAAAAATCATGAATTTTGGTTGAAGCATTATATGGCCAAGTTGGTGTGAGCATTTAGCCTAAGATGTGATTTTGGTGTTTTGTCAACTTTCATGGATTTCCTCAGTGATTAAATGTTTAATCTAAGTCCCAAATTAAGTATAATATGATTGTGAATGAGATTCATGATTGGTTGATTTTATTTTGAAGAGGAGATATTTAGAATTAAATGGCATGCTCAAGTGTTGAATATGAAAATTGGCATGAAGGATGATCATGGACTTTAGAAGACCAATGTGATTGATTTCTTATTTATTTCTATGGGATTGTAATAATTATTTTTAATTTTTACAAAGATTGTATCATAAAGTTATTATGATTATCCTTAGGTTGTAATTTATTTATTTAAGCTTTCATGCTTAATTCTTTTATAATTTTCACCTTGGTATGCCAAGGATATGAGATGTAATTGGCTTGGTGGAATTTGCAAGAAGAAATGGAGCTTCAAACATTGATGGAGATCAGTGAGAGTACAAGGTTTCAAGAGTTGAAAAATTGTGGCAAAGCTTCAAATAGATTAATGATAACCTAGGATGCCCTTGAATCTAATCATTGTGGCTAGGATTGGATTCCTATAGAATAGTCCATGATCATGCCTTTTACATTACCATTGATGAATGTATGTATGTGATATGTATGTGAATGATGTATATAAGATAAGCATGAAAATGGTTAATGTGCAAAGTGAGATTGAATAATAATTAGGTCGGCCAAGGAAATCTTCTAATCAAAATAATTAAGTTAGTAATGCTGTAATTTTGGAAATTGTATCATGGCCCTCCACTAAGGCAATTATTTAAGAAGTTTTAAACACTTCTATTGCTGGCTATGGTTACATAAGAATAATGTATTTAGTTTAAGAGATTTTCTTGAAATAATTTTTAAGCATAAGATGTTGTATGTAGATACTTTAGTGGCCAAGAATGGATGCACCTGAGGTCATTAAGGTTTAAATTTGCATGCTTGCTAACTTAGTGGGCTCAACTTAACTAATGTAAGATAAACCAAGAATGGATGTATCTGAGGTTTTGACCATTAGGGGCCAAATAATTGATTAAACCTCACATGAGATGTGATGAGTAAAGAGTTACTCACTTATGAATTATTATGAATCTAAGAATAGATGTACTTGAGGATGATTAACAGTTTTTAAAAATTCAATCACCTAATAGAAATCCAACCCAACTGGGATTTCCGTTTCCTACTATGGAAGTGTAGAATTCGCCAAATTAGTGAGAGCACTAATTTGATTAAAAGACCATAATTATTTTGGTAATATACTTGATACAATATGCTAGTTGGAATCTTGTTATTTTCTATAGTATAATCTGATAAAATGAGCACATAACCACAATCATCCAATGTATTAGCAGGCATTCTCGGTTATAATAGGCTAACTGGTCCAAACTTCTTAAATTGGTTAAGAAATCTGAGGATTGTCCTGAATTTAGAGTGTATAGGATACGTTTTAGATTCAAAGGTTCCTGGTCCTTTACCAAAAGGGGCCTCATTGGAGGAACAGGACACCTTAAATAGATGGAAAGAACATGACATGCGAGCTAGGTGTTATATGTTGGCTTCTATGAATAATGAGTTATAGAAGCAGTATGAAAAAATGCACTCAGCATCTAAGATCCTTGATCACCACAAGAGTTGTATGGTGAACATAGCCAAAATGCTAGATATGAGATATCTAAGCAATTGTTTTGGATGAGGATGACAGAGGGAATGGAAGTGGGAGCCTATGTTCATAAGATGATCAGATTGATAGAGCAATAGAAAGCTCTTAATTTCACTATGGACTTCCATTTATAGATGGATTTGATCCTCCAGTCCCTACCTAAGTCATTTGGATTTTTTATTATAAACTTTCATATGACTAAACAGGAGTACACATTAGCTGGCTTGTTAAATTTGTTGTTCATTGCCCAAAAGAATATGCCCAACAATAAAGGAAAGGAGGTTGCTTTGGTTGCTTCTTTTTCTTCTGGAAAGTCCAAGAAGAAGAAAAGTAATAAGAAGAATGTCACACCCTACCCCTCTGTAAGGCATAACATGATCCCGTAGCATACCTAATGAATTACCAACTTCGCCTACTGATAACCCATTCAATACACTACAAGGGATTTTCAAAAACTTTTCTTACTTCTTTTACAGTGGTGAGAACTATTTACAGGTATTAAAAACCTTTTTGAACTGAAGTGAAACATCTGACACATTTGGACTATTAATAATTTCTATAAAAATTTTGGCAGAGTGCCATCTGTATTTTGGACAAAACAATTCTTCAAAAACCTGTAAAAAGCACTTCAATATTTTTCTCAATCTCAAACTCTAGCATAATTCAACACAACATATTTCTCAACTCAAATCCATAGTAATTTTTCAAAAACTGAGATACAAAAAATATAATACAATTTTTACAAGTCAAAATAACTCATAATTTATTTTACAACTTTAATGTACAATTTTATTTTACAACTGCTCAAAACCAAGAACAATATATACATACAGTGAACATACATTACAGTACAAAATGCAAAATGTGGTATACTCAATATACCCGATGATCTCTCAATATAGTACTAGCAGCCTAGTCTGCTACCCTGTCAGTCTGTCTATCTGCGACAGCAATGAAAAGCTATCGCTGAGTAAAATTTACTCAGTGGTGCACAATAACAATTTGAAATGCAATATATAAATCTTTTATTGACAGTTCACAAATCAAATGATTCACAATTCCATTTCACAATTTACAAAATTCATCTAACACAAATTTGATCAAGTAATTGAATAATACCGTTTTGCAAATCAATAACACAATTCGATCAAATAACTAAATAATACAATGTTGCCAATCGATAACATAATTTAGGCCATGACACAATTTTTCCACACATGCCGTGTTGTACACCACGACAAGACACACTCACCCCAATAATCGAAATCAATGAGGGAGAAAGCTAGCTGAATAATGAGTACTCATCCATACTCACCTCAAACTGGGAAGTCAAAGAGGGAGGAACATAATCACACTCACCCCAGACTGATAAGTCAAAGAGGGAGGAATATAACAACAGTGTCATGCCAAATGTGAATCAAAACAATTTCAAATCACAATATTTCATACAAATCATAAATCACATTTTATCTCAAATTTTCCATTTGCAAAGTTGGCAATACAATAAGTTCCAAATAATATTCTGAAAACCAAAGCAATCAAAACTTATTCATAACTCATTTCTCTACATAAATTTGCTAGTAATGTAACACCCTCCCGGTAATCATTCCGTACATCCTACTATTCTGGTGACCGGTGTCGGTCCGGACAGCTAGAACGTCCGGAAAAATAATTAAATTTAAGTGAGGGACCATAATTAACTCAAATATTAATAATAAAAATTTAGTAAAAATTTTAGAAATAAAATACAACCAAGTCAAACGAGCCGGTGCCCAAGCGATGGGTAACCAGAGGTAAGTTGTGGTTCTCGCAACGAGGAGACCTATACCTGGGGGAAAAATTATAAAATAATTTTTGGGACACTAGAGAAGGGTTATTGAGGTTCCCATGGCATTAGAATGCCAAGAAAATACTTAGAAAAAATTTTCAATCGGTACAGACAATTTTGACCCGTTAAGCCAAACGGAGGGCATTTTGGTCATTTCGCCTTCAGAGGTGATTTTTGGCCGACTTGTCCAGTTGAGTAAATAATTAATATAACATAAAATATGAAGAAATATTGCTAGAAATTAAATTGGAAATGAGTAGTAGAGGAAAGAAAAGAAAAATGAAATAAAATGCCAAATATGACTTATTATGATGTCATTTAAAAAGCCTTCTCCAATCATAATCAAACAACCAATTAATTAAGTAATAAAAGGGACAAATAAAGACTAAAGGAATTAAAAACATGAGCAGCTCCTTCTTCCTCAAAACCAGCCGCACCATAGCCAAGGGAGAACCCCATTTCTTCTCTTCATTCAAGCTTAAGAAACTCTCAAGCTTTACCTCAAAACCTTAAGTCACTTTCATTAAAATTCATCCTAGCAGCCAAGAAGGAGAAAGAAAGTGAGGTTTAAGGGCTTGGAAAATTCTGCCACTTGAGGTTAGTGCACTTATATCCATTAAACTCTTTATTTCCATGATTTTGGACTTGAATTTAGTAAGACTGGTAGTTTAAATGAACAAAAAAACCTAAGTGTATGAACACTTGAATTTCGGCTGCCCTAGTAAAAGAATATGTAGGAATGTTTTTGATGAGCTTGAAGTGAATTAGAAACCATATTTGAAGTTATAAACATATGAGTAATGCCTTAGTAGCTAGCTAAGGTAAGTGGCATAAATTATGAATTTGAATTAGGGTTTTGGGGAGTGAAAAATTGATTTGGCTTAGGAAATTGTTAGAGCACATTTTAATGGTCAATTAGTGACCATTTTAGGTATGTTGACCATAATTAGAACTGAAAAATAGTATGGCAAAGTCAAGGTATAAACTGCCCTAGGACAGCAGCATAGGGACTGAAAATTCAGTCCCTTTGCACTGCCATAACTTGGGCTGTGTTAGTCCAATTGAAGTTTGGCCAATTGGACATGAAACTAGGCTTATAATGGCACATTTTTGCTGAAGAAACCATGCCCAAAAGACCAAAGCAAGAGGACCAAAACTTGGCCCCAATCCGGATACTCTGAAACTGCCTCTGCAGAGTTGACCAAATGAACAGTAACTGTTCATTTGGCCATAACTCACTGTAGATTTGGTCAATTGACCTGAAATTTTTACAGCAACAAGTTAAGACATAGAAAAACAACTTTCATGAAGGAACCTACCCCAAATTATGGCCAGAACCTAACCCAAATGGCTATGGCAGTCACTACTCATGCTACTGTAGATATGGTATTTTCTGCAGAATGCAAATCCGGCCAGCCTGGGTTTTTGGGTCATATCTGGAGCTACAAAACTCCAAATGGAGTGATTCAAAAAAGGAAATTCAACTAGACAAAATAAAATGGAGTGATTCAAAAAAGGAAATTCAACTAGACAAAATAAGGAACAACTTTTATATTTTACATTTCTTCAAATTCCCACAGTAACAGTGTCCAATGGAACAGTGAAGTTGACTCACAAAAACTGAAAATTCTGCTTGTGTTGAGTTACACTTTGAAATGGTATTAACACTTAATGCCAACAAGTTTTAAACACCAAATGTGGTATGTTGGGAGTGCCAAAGTCAATGTACACATTTTTATTCTAAAAGTCAACATTTTTGTTGACCAATGATGAATAGTGACACCAAAAATTTAAAATTCACAAATTGAAGAATTTAAAAGTTTCAAATGCCCTAGTATACCTAACAAGATTGGTTTGGATAGTTTGGCATGCCAATAGGGTTCAGTTAGCAGTACTGCACATGGCAATATGCCATTCCGTGATTTCATGGCTTTTAGCCATTCGACTTTATATTGAGACTTGGCCTTGTGCTCGATATTATTCTGACTTGTTAGCCATTGCTTGCCTGCCGAGATGCACATGTGACCGATGGTGTGACGGGCGAGGTACTAGGTACCCAGTGCGGTTACCGTTATCCATCCGATCGTCTAGTGTAGGTTACTTGGGGCAACCAAATGAATAAAAGTGAACAACGTTAACGAAATAATGGATATACCAATACCAAACAAAGAAAGCATACACATTCTATACACATTCATTTTCTTGCTATTTTCTTCTATTATATTATTGCACCACTAAGCATTATTGCTTAGCGCGTTGCTTTTGCCATGCGTAGGTACTGGAGATCCCGATCGTGAGCCTAGTAGACCGCAGACTGGGTGAGTTCATCCTGTAGATCTGCACAGTGTCCGTGTCACCTCACTACCTGCAGTGCATTGGTAGGGCACTAGGTGTCATTTTGTCATTTTGATATTTTGTAGCAGATTTTTACTTTCTCATATGTATTTGAACTCATGTAATATATTTTGATGTTCATGTAAATAATGAAAGTTATGACTATGAATGCAAAAATTTGAGCATGTATTTATCGCTTGTATATGAGAAATGGATGTTTGAGAAATGAAAAGATTATTGAGAATTTAAATTGAGAAATATTGTTGAAATTTTGGATATTGGAGTTTGAGATGATGAAATACAAATATTGGAAGTGTTTTTAACAGGTTCCGAAGAACTGTTTTCTCCATTTTTAGCCGGTACTCCGCCGGATTTTCTTTAAAATCTTCGGAACCTCAAATGAATAATGCTTTTGATAAATGGTTAAAATAAATTATATTTCATAAATTAACTTCAAAAGCATGATATAAATGAATTTTGTAATATTAGAGTGTGCAAGTACACCGTGTTGCATTACTTACTCGGGTATTATGTACACCGGTAAGGGGTGTCACATTTAGTGGTATCAGAGCACGGTTTAGGTGTTTCTGGGCCTAGATTGAGTCCATACCATGCATTGCATTTGTAAGAGTCGAGGTGACACTAACGCAGATCTGTTTATCTTTCTTATTTTGAATAGGATATGGATCCTTCATCTCAGAGAGCCGTTGAGGAGGAAGTGGAGAGTCATGCTCCACTGCAGCGGTGAGGCCCGGGGCATGAGAGAATCTGCTCCGCCCGGCTCAAGCGAGCACCTTTCGGCCTCCACAGGCCATGTTCCAACAAATGGCCGACTTCTTTAGACAAATGGCCGGGGGAATGCCAGCACCACCACCACCACCACCAGCTCCACAGCAGAAATCACACCTGGAAAGGCTAAGGAAGTTTGGGGCAGTGGATTTCTATGGAAAGAGAGAAGATGACTCTGTTGTAGCCGAGAATTGGTTGAACAGAACAGGCAGAGTACTAAAACAACTCTACTGCACTCCAAAGCAAAACCTGGAAGCTGCCATCTCTTTGCTGCAAGATGATGCTTATGAGTGGTGGGACACGGTGTCCAGTGAAGTGCAGCCAGAAGCTGTAACTTGGGACTTCTTCCTCTCTGAATTCAAGAAGAAATATGTGGGTACTGTACACTTGGAGAGAGAAGAAGAGAATTTATTAACCTGAGGCAGAGACAATTATCAGTGGCTGAGTATGAGAAAGAATTCGTCCGATTAAGTCGCTATGGAAGGGAGATAGTCCCAAATGAAGCTGAAAGGTGCAAGAGATTTGAAGAGGGACTAAATGACAACATCAAGATCCAGCTCACTGCTTTGGGAATCACAGAATTTACCAAGTTAGTGGAAGCGGCAATAAAGGTTGAAAAGGTTAGAATCAGTGAGCAGACCAGAAGGGATAGAGCGAGAAGAGGGACCAGTCGGTCTAGTTACGCTCCTGGATTTGGGAAGAAGTTTAAGGGTCCTACGCACGAGTTCGGGTCAGCCACGGGGCGGGAGTCGGTCTCGAGGGCCCAGCCACGATTCACCCCTAGGAGAGTCGGTCCACACCATCGGTGGGCAGCTCTCCGAGGATGGGGTTCGAGGACCAGCCCGGCATCTTACGCATGTCCACACTGTCAAAAATGGCATAAGGGGAGTGTTGGAGAGTGGCGGTGCTTGCTTGAGGTGTGGGTCAGTGAGCATCGGTTGAGAAACCGCCCACGCAGAACTACTACACTGCTCCAATACAAGCGACAGACACTCCTGCACCACGAGAGGTAGAAAATCGGCAAGTCCGAGGCCGTAAGACCATCACGAGGCTCGCATCGAGCAGCAGAGAGGCTGACAGGACCACTGCAGAGCCTATGCTATTAGAGCTCGGGAGGAGCAAGATGCCGGACGTCATCGAGTGCGTTCTTCCTCTACACTACACTGTGCATGCATTGGTGGATCCAGGATCCACTCATTCATACATCTGCATCAATCTACCCGTAGAAAGGGGATACTAGTAGGGAGAGTGACCAAGACATTCTGGTCACTAATCCATTGGGTCACGATGTGGTAGTGAACAAGGTATACAAGGGTTGCCCTTTAAGGATTGGGGTATGAATTCTTGGCGGACTTGATTGAGTTGCCTTTCCATGAGTTTGACGTGATTTTGGGAATGGGTGGTTGTCACGTCATCGTGCAATAGTTGATTGCAAATTGAAGAGAATTTCTTTGAAAACCCACGAGGAATGAAATTATAGTTGTGGGGAAAGGATGATTTCTGTCCAATGTCATCTCAACCACGATTGCAAGAAGAATGATGAGAAAGGTCAGAAGCCTACCTAGCACATGTGGTGGATACTAGGCGAGCTAAGCCAAACTGAGTGACATACCCACGGTGAGAGACTTCCTGCAGGTGTTTCTGAAGAGTTGCACAGTTTGCCACGAGAAAGGGAAGTTGAATTTGTTATTGAGACAACTGCAAGATCTGACACCCATTTCCATTGCTCCTTATAGGATGGCACCCACGAATTGAGGAGTTGAAAACTTCAGTTGCAAGAGTTGCTAGATAAGGGGTTCATACGCCCCAGTGTGTCACCATGGGGAGCTCCAGTGCTGTTTGTAAAGAAGAAGGATGGGACTTTGAGGCTTTGTATTGATTACCGGCAGTTGAATAAAGTGACAGTAAAGAACAAATATCCGTTGCCTAGAATTGATGATCTGTTTGATCAATTGAAGGGAGCAGGAGTATTTTCTAAGATTGATCTCAGAACAGGGTATCATCAGTTGAGGGTGAAGGATGTAGATGTGCCGAAGACTGCATTCAGGACCCGGTATGGGCATTATGAGTTCCTGGTGATGCCCTTTGGCCTAACAAATGCACCAGCGGCATTCATGGACCTTATGAACCGTATCTTCCATCCATACGGATCGGTTCGTAGTGGTTTTATTGATGATATTCGGTGTACTCCAAGACCGAGGAAGAACATGATGAACATTTGAGGATTGTTACGCAAACCTGCAGAAAAGAAGGCAGTATGCTAAGTTGTCCAAGTGTGACTTTTGGCTGAATGAGATTGCATTCCTTGGACACATAGTGTCAGCTGATGGGATTAGGGTGGATCCCAAGAAAATAGAAGCAGTGATGGAATGGAAGCCTCCCAGGAATACAACTGAGGTCAGAAGCTTCTTGGGGCTAGCTGGGTATTACAGAAGATTTGTGAAGGGATTTTCCCTAATAGCTGCTCCAATAACTAAGTTGTTACATAAGAATGTCAGATTTGACTGGAATGACAAGTGTCAGACCAGTTTTGAGAAATTGAAGGCTATGTTGGCAGTGCACGGTGTTAATACGGCCGGTGTCGGAAAGGACTTTGTGGTCTATAGTGATGCCTCACATAATGGGTTAGGGTGTGTATTGATGCAAGAGGGGAAAGTGATCACCTATGCTTCCAGACAGCTAAGGCCACATGAACAGAACTACCCTACCCATGATCTAGAGCTTGCAGCAATTATCTTCGCATTGAAGATATGGAGGCACTACTTGTATGGTGAAAAGTGCTATATTTACACAGACCACAAAAGCCTGAAATACTTGCCAACCCAGAAGGAACTCAACCTCAGACAGAGGCGATGGATTGAGTTCCTGAAGGACTATGATTGTGTAATTGACTACCATCCTGGGAAGGCAAATGTGGTTGCTGATGCCTTGAGCAGAAAATCCATGATAGCTTTGAGATCATTGAATGCCCGTCTAACTTTGGTTCGAGATGGAGCTATTTTGGTTGAGTTGCAAGTGAGGCCAAACCTGCTACAGCAGATTTTAGATGGGCAAAAGGCAGATGAAAAGTTAATGGCTATTATGAGCAAGATCTCAGAGGGAAAAGCAACTGACTATGGGGTGAAAGCTGATGGCTGTCTGTACTACAAAGAAAGACTGTGTGTACCAGATGATGGGAAATTGAAAGCCAATATTCTAAAAGAGGCACACACTAGTGTATATGATATGCACCCAGGAAGTACAAAGATGTATCATGATCTGAAGCTTCAGTATTGGTGGCCTAGTATGAAGAGGGACATAGCTGACTATGTGACTAAATGCTTGACATGTCAGCAAGTTAAGGCAGAACATCAAGTTCCATCGGGTTTGCTACAGCCTATACGCATACCTGAATGGAAATGGGATCGGGTCACCATGGATTTTGTAAGTGGTCTACCTCTCACCCAGAAGAAACATGATGCAGCATGGGTGATAGTGGACAGATTGACCAAGTCAGCACACTTTCTCGCGATTAGGGTGACTACTCACTGGAGAAGTTAGCGATTGTATATCGCTGAGATAGTTAGACTGCATGGAATTCCACTTTCCATCATATCTGATCGAGACCCAAGGTTTACATCGAGATTTTGGAAGAAGTTGCATGAATCCTTGGGTACACAACTCCATTTCAGCACAGCTTTCCATCCTCAGACGGATGGGCAATCAGAAAGAGTAATCCAGGTAAACAATTGAAACCCATGAAATTGATACAAATATAGAACTGAAATGATAATAATAACATGAAATATTTGTCAGGTCCTTGAGGATATGCTGAGGAGTTGTGTCATTGAGTTTGAGGGAAGTTGGGATAGATACCTCCCATCGCGAGTTTGCATACAACAATAGCTACCAAGCTAGCATTCAAATGGCTCCATATGAAGCATTGTATGGGAGGAAATGTAGAACTCAGGTGTCTTTGGACTGAATTGGGCGAACAAATTGGTAGGGCCGGACACAGTGAAACAGACTGAGGAGAAAGTGAAACAAATCAAAGCAAATCTGAAGGTTGCCTCAGACAGACAGAAATCTTATGCCGACCTGAAGAGAAAAGAAATAGAATTTGTGGTTGGCGACAAAGTGTTCCTCAAGGTGTCACCATGGAAGAAAGTGTTGAGGTTTGGAAGAAAAGGTAAGTTGAGCCCTAGGTTTATTGGCCCATATGAAGTTATTGAACGTGTGGGACCAGTAGCCTACAGGCTAGCTTTACCACCAGAGCTGGACAAGATCCACAATGTATTCCATGTGTCCATGCTCAGGAGATACCGCTCAGATCCTTCACATGTCATCTCCAGAGAAGAAATTGAAATACAGCCGGATTTGACATATGAAGAAGAACCTCTACGAATCCTAGCTCGGGAAGTAAAAGAATTGAGGAACAAGCAGATTCCATTGGTGAAAGTGCTTTGGAGGCACCACAACACCGAGGAAGCAACTTGGGAAAGTGAAGAGACGATGAGACAACAGTTCCCTCAACTGTTTGCATCAGGTAAATTTTAAGGACGAAATTTAAATTAGAGGGGAAGAGTTGTAACACCCTCCCGGTAATCATTCCGTACATCCTACTGTTCCGGTGACCGGTGTCGGTCCGGACAGCTAGAACGTCCGGAAAAATAATTAAATTTAAGTGAGGGACCATAATTAACTCAAATATTAATAATAAAAATTTAGTAAAAATTTTAGAAATAAAATACAACCAAGTCAAACGAGCCGGTGCCCAAGCGATGGGTAACCAGAGGTAAGTTGCGGTTCTCGCAACGAGGAGCCCTATACCCGGGGGAAAAATTATAAAATAATTTTTGGGACTCCAGAGAAGGGTTATTGAGGTTCCCATGGCATTAGAATGCCAAGAAAATACTTAGAAAAAATTTTCAATCGGTACAGACAATTTTAACCCGTTAAGCCAAACGGAGGGCATTTTGGTCATTTGGCCTTCAGAGGTGATTTTTGGCCGACTTGTCCAGTTGAGTAAATAATTAATATAACATAAAATATGAAGAAATATTGCTAGAAATTAAATTGAAAATGAGTAGTAGAGGAAAGAAAAGAAAAATGAAATAAAATGCCAAATATGACCTATTATGATGTCATTTAAAAAGCCTTCTCCAATCATAATAAAACAACCAATTAATTAAGTAATAAAAGGGACAAATAAAGACTAAAGGAATTAAAAACGTGAGCAGCTCCTTCTTCCCCAAAACCAGCCGCACCATAGCCAAGGGAGAACCCCATTTCTTCTCTTCATTCAAGCTTAAGAAACTCTCAAGCTTTACCTCAAAACCCTAAGTCACTTTCATTAAAATTCATCCTAGCACCTTGCATGACCTTTTGGCAGCCAAGAAGGAGAAAGAAAGTGAGGTTTAAGGGCTTGGAAAATTCTGCCACTTGAGGTTAGTGCACTTATATCCATTAAACTCTTTATTTCCATGATTTTGGACTTGAACTTAGTAAGACTTGTAGTTTAAATGAACAAAAAAACCTATGTGTATGAACACTTGAATTTCGGCTGCCCTAGTAAAAGAATATGTAGGAATGTTTTTGATGAGCTTGAAGTGAATTAGAAACCATATTTGAAGTTATAAACATATGAGTAATGCCTTAGTAGCTAGCTAAGGTAAATGGCATAAATTATGAATTTGAATTAGGGTTTTGGGGAGTGAAAAATTGATTTGGCTTAGGAAATTGTTAGAGCACATTTTAATGGTCAATTAGTGACCATTTTAGGTATGTTGACCATAATTAGAGCTAAAAAATAGTATGGCAAAGTCAAGGTATAAATTGCCCTAGGACAGCAGCATAGGGACTGAAAATTCAGTCCCTTTGCACTGCCATAACTTGGGCTGTGTTAGTCCAATTGGACATGAAACTAGGCTTATAATGGCACATTTTTGCTGAAGAAACCATGCCCAAAAGACCAAAGCAAGAGGACCAAAACTTGGCCCCAATCCGGATACCCTGAAACTACCTCTGCAGAGTTGACCAAATGAATAGGGCCATAACTCACTGTAGATTTGGTCAATTGACCTGAAATTCTTACAGCAACAAGATAAGACATAGACAAACAACTTTCATGAAGGAACCTACCCCAAATTATGGCCAGAACCTAACCCAAATGGCTATGGCAGTCACTATTCATGCTACTGTAGATATGGTATTTTCTGCAGAATGCAAATCCGGCTAGCCTGGGTTTTTGGGTCATATCTGGAGCTACAAAACTCCAAATGGAGTGATTCAAAAAAGGAAATTCAACTAGACAAAATAAGAAACAACTTTTATGTTTTACATTTCTTCAAATTCCCACAGTAACAGTGTCCAATGGAACAGTAAAGTTGACTCACCAAAACTGAAAATTCTGCTTGTGTTGAGTTACACTTTGAAATGGTATTAACACTTAATGCCAACAAGTTTTAAACACCAAATGTGGTATGTTGGGAGTGCCAAAGTCAATGTACACATTTTTATTCTAAAAGTCAACATTTTTGTTAACCAATGATGAATAGTGACACCAAAAATTTGAAATTCACAAATTGAAGAATTTAAAAGTTTCAAATGCCCTAGTATACCTAACAAGATTGGTTTGGATAGTTTGGCATGCCAATAGGGTTCAGTTAGCAGTACTGCACATGGCAATATGCCATTCTGTGATTTCATGGCTTTTAGCCATTCTGACTTTATATTGAGACTTGGCCTTGTGCCTGATATTATTTACAGCTTGTTAGCTGTTCTGTTGCACACCGGGAGATGCACATGTGACCGATGGTGTGACGGCCTGAGGTACTAGGTACCCAGTGCCAGTTTACCCGTTATCCAGTCCAGTCGTCTAGTGTAGGTTACTTGGGGCAACCAAATGAATAAAAGTGAACAACGTTAACGAAATAATGGATATACCAATACCAAACAAAGAAAGCATACACATTCTATACACATTCATTTTCTTGCTATTTTCTTCTATTATATTATTGCACCACTAAGCATTATTGCTTAGCGTGATGCTTTTGCCACGCGTAGGTACTGGAGATCCCGATCGTGAGCCCAGTAGACCGCAGACTGGATGAGTTCATCCTGTAGATCTGCACAGTGTCCGTGTCACCTCACTACCTGCAGTGCATTGGTAGGGCACTAGGTGTCATTTTGTCATTTTGATATTTTGTAGCAGATTTTTACTTTCTCATATGTATTTGAACTCATGTAATATATTTTGATGTTCATGTAAATAATGAAAGTTATGACTATGAATGCAAAAATTTGAGCATGTATTTATCGCTTGTATATGAGAAATGGATGTTTTAGAAATGAAAAGATTATTGAGAATTGAAATTGAGAAATATTGTTGAAATTTTGGATATTGGAGTTTGAGATGATGAAATACAAATATTGGAAGTGTTTTTAACAGGTTCCGAAGAACTGTTTTCTCCATTTTTAGCCGGTACTCTGCCGGATTTTCTTTAAAATCTTCGGAACCTCAAATGAATAATGCTTTTGATAAATGGTTAAAATAAATCATATTTCATAAATTAACTTCAAAAGCATGATATAAATGAATTGAGGAATATTAGAGTGTGCCAGTACACCGTGTGGCATTACTTACTCGGGTATACTGTACACAGGTAAGGGGTGTCACAAGTAAAAGCAGTGAATATAAAAGTATTGTGCACGGACACAATTTAAAACTATAATGTTGAATTAAATTTTTAAGTAGAAAATGAGAAGTCAAACTTATTGTGCATAAACACAATTTAAAACAATAACGTACAAATAATCATAATTTATTTCAATTGAAAAATTCAAAAGAAATAAATATTGTGCACAAACACAATTTAAAACAATAACGTACAAATAATTATAATTTATTTCAATTGAAAAATTCAAAAGAAATAAATATTGTGCACAAACACAATTTAAAACAATAACATATAAATAATCATAATTTATTTCAATTGAAAAATTCAAAAGAAATACTTATTGTGCACAAACACAATTTAAAATAATAACATAGAAATAATCATAATTTATTTCAATTGAAAAATTCAAAAGAAATACTTATTGTGCACAAACCTCTGATAACTGTCTCTTGGCTCTGACTCAGTGTTTCCTTCCCCTCCCTGAGTCTTTGCAAACTGAGAAACACAATTTGAAGTGTTTCAGTACTCATTTAAACTGTCTCTAACGATAATGCTTGATAATTAATTCACTGAATTCATTTATTCGCTTAGTCAACCTACTATGTCGACCCTTGGTACATTCTAGGTAATTTAGGTTTTAATGTCATTAATATGTCACATTCGATAGTCTTTTAGGGTTGGTACATGTTACCAAATTCATTTCCGTGTATACTGCATTTTCTTGCGATTTGCTGGATTCCGGGATACTAGTTTGACCTAGCCGGACGACCTAGTTCCCTTGGTTTTCGGGATTCGGTCAAAACTACAAACTTGTAGATCTATGTCTTATTGCACGCGGGGCAAAATTTCAGGTCATTCTGAGTTATGTAGACCAAGTTATGGTCATTTTACTATTGCTGGTCAAATTGCACCAAAATTGGTCACTTTAGGTCTCTTTAGGTCATTTTAGGTTCGGCCAGTTTTTGGACCCAAACTTGTGCAAACTGTTTGACTTACTTATGGTCATTTCTGAGCTTTGGTGTCTTCATAAGTCTTGTAGATATGGGTCTTAACTATTCATGGTTAAAATTTCATGTCAATTGGACCTGTTTTGAGTGAGTTATGGCCTAACCACTAACTGTTGCCCAAATGGTCAGTTTTCAGGCCTCAATTGCACTTAATCTGGATTTGGTCATTTTTCAAGCTATCTTGCAAGCAGAATTTTGGTAAGCTTCCTTCATGAAAGTTGGCACATTTTGTGCCTAGTTTCACCTCCAATTGGTCTCATACCAATTGGAGCCACACAATTAAAGTTATAGGCCTAAAATTCAAACTGCCTTATTGAAATTCTTGCATACACATCAAGCATCACTTTTAACACTCACCAAACTTAACCTTCAAACCAATTCTGGTTGTACCACAACCTAAACATAATTTATAACATATTATAGGTCATTTTGGCAGCTTACAATTACATTCAATGTGCACCAACAAGTGCAGAATTTGTCCAACTCAATTTATAACAATTCAATCACCAATTCATGCCCATTTACATGTCCAACTTCACATCATCACACATGCACTCAAACTGTCATAACTCCTATCACAAATTAACATCACTATTCCATAAACCAAGCATGAATTCCAGCATTCCTCAAGAGTTAGCAAACTGCCACAATGGTACACTTACATTCCATTACTTTCCAAGCTTTAAATCTCATTTTACATTTACATATACTAAGTATACATTACCCAAACAATTTCCTACACAATATACATTTAATCAATCATTTAATTCACCATTTACAAGCAAAAATAAAATGCCCTTAAAGAGTTTTCATGGCTGCCAAAAATAAACATCACCATTAGAACATCAAACTCCAAAATTCTTCTCACAATTCAAGTACCCATAACCTCCTTACTAACTTTAATGAAGCACTAACCAAAAACTCAAACTTACCACTTTGGAAACTCTTCAAAACCTCTCTAAGACTTGGTCTTCTTGCTGCCTATCTACTGCCCATGGTGTGATGGTCAAGTTTAATGAAGAAACCTTAACCATTGGGAGCTTGGATCATGGATGCATGAAGGTTGGAGCTTGGACGGCCATGGGAGAATTTGGGAGCTTTTTGGCTTGGCCATGGGAAAGCTTGAGGAAGAAGATGGCTGTGCAGAAGTTGGTGGAAGATGACAGGTTTTTAATTGATTTACAAGGTGTTAGTGGTCCACTAATGTAGAAATAACATTAGTTTAATCAAAGGTTTTATTTTTCCACATTAAGCTTCCCATTTTTGCTATTTACATTAGGTACCACTAATTTAATTTTTCATGACATTTTCCAAATATAATATCATGTGTTTTCAATGGAAATTTAGGTCAAAAGACAACTTGGGGTGTCAAATGACCACAATGCCCCTGTTCGGGTTGCATTCCCGATTTTTCGAAAACACCGGGTTTTGTCCGTTTTTCGATTTCTCACTTTTCTTTGTACTAATTATTTAATTTTTATTTAATATTTCTAATGATATTTATACTTCAATAGGTGTCTCTTTAAGTCTTAAAAAATATTTTCCAGGGTTCCCCGGGGTCTAAGGCTAGTCAACGGTCTACGCCGTGACTTCCCGGTGCGGTCACCCATCGCTAGGGTTCACGGCTCGCTTAACTTAGTTGCATTTCTTTACTATTATTTTTTCTTTATTTTTCTTGTAATTTCTTTTCTTGTATTTCATTATTTAATGTATCCTCACTCATATCGAAGTGTAGTTCTAGGCATTCTAGCTGTCCCGACAACACTGGTCACCGGAACAGTAGAACGCACTACCGAACTTAGGGGTGTTACAATTCTCTCCCCCTTAAAATAAATTTCGTCCATGAAATTTTTCCCAATAGCCATCTTACAATAGTCATACGTTTATTTTCTCCTTTCTATATGATCGTATAATTCTTTCTCTCGAATTTGTATAAGACTTTTAATAATCTAATACAACATTTAATTTGTTTGTATAGCACCAATCTTCTCTTACTATTGTCCTGTCTAATATTTCGATTCATATTCCTTCTTGAATGACCCTTGAGGTCATGTTAGAATCATTTATCTAGTCATTGGTCCTCTGACCATTCTAGTCCATAGTCTTCCTCACATTCGTAACATTTCTTTGTTATATTTGAACCAACTGTTCAAATTTTTACTTCCATAACTCTTTTTATCTGTCAATATTCTATAACTTACTTTCTTTTGTACTGAACTATAACCTTTCGATATTCTAACCTTTGAGTTTTAGATCCCTAAGTAGGATTTTCAAACTTATTTCTAACAATTAAATTCTGTCATGGCATAACTATACCAAAACAGATGTCGTTGGCAACTATTCTTATCTAGGTGTACTATCGGATAGTACATAGCTCTACACAATAATTCAAGTCAGTACCGTAATCTGCAGCTTACAGTATAAACATCAAGAACATTGCATAGTTACTACGATACATCCCAATATATCAAATTTTCCTATCTTTTATCCTTTTCGAATTCACTAATATCCCGAACTTATTATGATTACAATATCCATTAACAATTACTAACAGTGACATCCTTGCCCTCATCTAGAGCAATTCCATTACTGCATCTTACTTTTACGTCCTCTTGCCTTACATTAAGTAGGCTCGCCAATTAGCTTTATAATTTATGGTGTGTTAGAAAATACTTTTCGCCAATAAACTCTTTCAAAACTAATTTCACTTATTATCACAATCCTTATTTTAAAGGACTAATCACTAATGCATCAAAATTTATTCCCCTGTAAAGGAATAACAATAGAACATATAGTTCTAACACTAACATAAAAGTATGCAGACCCCGTGTCAAACAATACATATATATATCTTAGTTACTATTTGAGAAAGTACCTACAATAATATCAAAAGTCTAAGTCTCTTCTCTCTGCCGTATAGCGTATACTCCAGTTGGAGCATCACCCTGTTCTGGCTGATTCATAGTACTCTGACTTCTAGGTGTACTACCCCTACCTCTACCTTTGCCTCTACTAACTGATGGTGAACTCTTTGGGGTAGAAACTTGGGTTGATCCCTTTGGTGTAGTAAATGATCCAGAACGACCTGGATTTACACAATCCCTAGCAAAATGGCCAGTCTCTCCACAGTTAAAACATGCTCCTACGCCTCTATAACATACCCCACTATGTGGTTTACCACAAGTTTCACAAAGTCGATCTGACAGCGCATTCCTGGGTTTCTGTTGAGTTTTCTGATCGGATCGAGGTGGTTTACGTCGTAAGATCTATCTCTACAGTACTTCTTACTATCTCTGTTGTATCCCCAAAGTTTTTCCTCTTTCAGTAAGACCACTAGAACTGCATTCTCTTGACTTTCCCTCTTTTGATCTTCTCTGATTTCTTTTCTCGTGTGCTTGATTCAATTCTTTCTAATTCTAGTGCTTGAGAAATAAGTTCAGAGAAGTTGTTATGTTTGAATCTGACCACTTGTAATCTGATACTAGGCTTCAAGCCGGTTTCAAACCTCTTACATCTCTCCCTACTGGTAGAAAGTAGACTTACTGCATAATGGCTCAAGCGGAAAAATTCACTTTCATATTCAGCCATCGATCTACTCCCCTGTTTCAGACTTAGGAACTCTTGCAATTTCTGATCTACATAAGCATCAGGGACATATTTTTGTCTGAATTCCCTGAGAAAGTCACTCCAGGTTAGCAATGCAGGTTCTACCAAACTGTGGGGAATGGTTTTCCACCAGTCATAAGCATCCCCACAGCAAAGATACGAGTATTCAAATCGAGCTCCTGCAATGCGCAGTTTCTTGAATACCCTATCCATCCTTTCTAACCACATTACGCCTCTAGAGGATCTATCATCCCATTGAACTCAGAGCCCCATATTTCATCAATTTGTCATATTGTCTAGCGTAAGATCGTGGTTGTACCACCGTGTATCAGTATTGGGGCTTGAGTAGGCACATTACCGACCATTTGTTGGAACATTGCGACCATCTGGCCGAGCGAATCGAGCAGGACTGCGATGCTGTGAGGTGTCTTCTTGAACCACTGACATTATGTAGGGCTGGGGCGTCCCCTTACACCTAGGCCTCTATAGATTGATCGACAGAACGATCACCCTCTTTCATAGTCAATGCGAGGACCTTAGACCTCCTGAACAACTAATACAAGGAGATTTCCTCCCATTAGTGCATATTTATAATGTAATGTACTGTATGTATCAGACAATGATATTGAGTAGTTGTACTATGAAGAAAGAATATTCAAATAACATGTGAAAACAGAATTTAAAAACTTTGCACTGATACCACTAAAACATGTCACACCCTACCCCTCTGTAAGGCATAACATGATCCCGTAGTATACCTAATGAATTACCAACTTCGCCTACTAATAACCCATTAAATACACTACAAGGGATTTTCAAAAACTTTTCTTACTTCTTTTAAAGTGGTGAGAACTATTTACAGGTGTTAAAAAGCTTTTTAAACTGAAGTGAAACAGCTAACATATTTGGACTATTAATAATTTCTGTAAAAATTTTGGCAGAGTGCCATCTGTATTTTGGACAAAACAATTCTTCAAAAACCTGTAAAAAGCACTTCAATATTTTTCTCAATCTCAAACTCTAGCATAATTCAACACAACATATTTCTCAACTCAAATCCATAGTAATTTTTCAAAAACTGAGATACAAAAAATATAATACAATTTTTACAAGTCAAAATAACTCATAATTTATTTTACAACTTTAATGTACAATTTTATTTTACAACTGCTCAAAACTAAGAACAATATATACATACAGTGAACATACATTACAATACAAAATGCAAAATGTGGTATACTCAATATACCCGATGATCTCTCAATGTAGTACTAGCAGCCTAGTCTGCTTTGCCTGTCGATCTGTCTACTGCGGCGACAATGAAAAGCTATCGCTGAGTAAAATTTACTCAGTGGTGCACAATAACAATTTGAAATGCGATATATAAATCTTTTAATGACAGTTCACAAATCAAATGATTCACAATTCCATTTCAAAATTTACAAAATTCATCTAACACAAATTTGATCAAGTAATTGAATAATACCATTTTGCAAATCAATAACGCAATTCGATCAAATAACTGAATAATACAATGTTGCCAATCGATAACATAATTTAGGCCATGACACAATTTTTCCACACATGCTGTGTTGTACACCACGACAAGACACACTCACCCCAATAATCGAAATCAATGAGGGAGGAAGCTAGCTGAATAATGAGTACTCATCCACACTCACCTCAGACTGGGAAGTCAAAGAGGGAGGAACATAATCACACTCACCCCAGACTGATAAGTCAAAGAGGGAGGAATATATATCAACAGTGTCATGCCAAATGTGAATCAAAACAATTTCAAATCACAATATTTCATACAAACCATAAATCACATTTTATCTCAAAATTTCAATTTGCAAAGTTGGCAATACAATAAGTTCCAAATAATATTCCCAAAACCAAAGCAATCAAAACTTATTCATAACTCATTTCTCTACATAAATTTGCTAGTAAAAGCAGTGAATATAAAAGTATTGTGCACGGATACAATTTAAAACTATAATGTTGAATTAAATTTTTAAGTAGAAAATGAGAAGTCAAACTTATTGTGCTCAAACATAATTTAAAACAATAACGTACAAATAATCATAATTTATTTCAATTGAAAAATTCAAAAGAAATAAATATTGTGCACAAACACAATTTGAGACAATAACGTACAAATAATCATAATTTATTTCAATTGAAAAATTCAAAAGAAATAAATATTGTGCACAAACACAATTTAAAACAATAACATATAAATAATCGTAATTTATTTCAATTGAAAAATTCAAAAGAAATACTTATTGTGCACAAACACAATTTAAAATAATAACATAGAAATAATCATAATTTATTTCAATTGAAAAATTCAAAAGAAATACTTATTATGCACAAACCTCTGATAACTGTCTCTTGGCTCTGACTCAGTGTTTCCTTCCCCTCCCTGAGTCTTTGCAAACTGAGAAACACAATTTGAAGTGTTTCAGTACTCATTTAAACTGTCTCAAACGATAATGCTTGATAATTAATTCACTGAATTCATTTATTCACTTAGTCAACCTACTATGTCGACCCTTGGTACATTCTAGGTAATTTAGGCTTTAATGTCATTAATATGTCATATTCGATAGTCTTTTAGGGTTGGTACATGTTACCAAATTCATTTTCGTGTATACTGCATTTTCTTGCGATTTGCTGGATTCCGAGATACTAGTTTGACCTAGCCGGACAACCTAGTTCCCTCGGTTTTCGGGTTTCGGTCAAAACTACAAACTTGTAGATCTACGTCTTATTACACACGGGGAAAAATTTCAGATCATTCTGAGTTATGTAGACCAAGTTATAGTCATTTTACTATTGCTGGCAAATTGCACCAAAATTGGTCACTTTAGGTCACTTTAGGTTCGGCCAGTTTTTGGACCCAAACTTGTGCAAACTGTTTGACTTACTTATGGTCATTTCTGGGCTTTGGTGTCTTCATAAGACTTGTATATATGGGTCTTAACTATTCATGGATAAAATTTCAGGTCAATTGGACCTGTTTTGAGTGAGTTATGGCCTAAACACTAACTGCTGCGCAAATGATCAGTTTTCAGGCCTCAATTGCACTTAATCCGGATTTGGTCATTTTTCAAGCTACCTTGCAAGCAGAATTTTGGTAAGCTTCCTTCATGAAAGTTGGCACATTTTGTGCCTAGTTTCACCTCCAATTGGTCTCATACCAATTGGAGCCACACAATTAAGGTTATAGGCCTAAAACTCAAACTGCCTTATTGAAATTCTTGCATACACATCAAGCATCACTTTTAACACTCACCAAACTTAACCTTCAAACCAATTCTGGTTGTACCACAACCTAAACATAATTTATAACATATTATAGGTCATTTTGGTAGCTTACAATTACATTCAATGTGCACCAACAAGTGCAGAATTTGTCCAACTCAATTTACAACGATTCAATCACCAATTCATGCCCATTTACATGCCCAACTTCACATCATCATACATGCACTCAAACTGTTATAACTCCCATCACAAATTAACATCATTATTCCATAAACCAAGCATGAATTCCAGCATTCCTCAAGAGTTAGCAAACTGCCACAATGGTACACTTACATTCCATTACTTTCCAAGCTTTAAATCTCATTTTACATTTACATATACTAAGTATACATTACCCAAACAATTTCCTACACAATATACATTTAATCAATCATTTAATTCACCATTTACAAGCAAAAATAAACTGCCCTTAAAGAGTTTTCATGGCTGCCAAAAATAAACATCACCATTAGAACATCAAACTCCAAAATTCTTCTCACAATTCAAGTACCCATAACCTCCTTACTAACTTTAATGAAGCACTAACCAAAAACTCAAACTTACCACTTTGGAAACTCTTCAAAACCTCTCCAAAACTTGGTCTTCTTGCTGCCTATCTACTGCCCATGGTGTGGTGGTCAAGTTTAATGAAGAAACCTTAACCATTGGGAGCTTGGATCATGGACGCATGGAGGTTGGAGCTTGGACGGCCATGGGAGAATTTTGGAGCTTTTTGGCTTGGCCATGGGAAAGCGTGAGGAAGAAGATGGCTGTGCAGAAGTTAGTGGAAGATGACAGGTTTTTAATTGATTTACAAGGTGTTAGTGGTCCACTAATGCGGAAATAACATTAGTTTAATCAAAGATTTTATTTTCCCACATTAAGCTTCCCATTTTTGCTATTTACATTAGGTACCACTAATTTAATTTTTCATGACATTTTCCAAATATAATATCATGTGTTTTCAATGGAAATTTAGGTCAAAAGACAACTTCGGGTGTCAAATGACCACAATGCCCCTGTTCGGATTGCATTCCTGATTTTTTGGTAACACCGGGTTTTGTCCATTTTTCGATTTCTTACTTTTTTTTGTACTAATTATTTAATTTTTATTTAATATTTCTAATGATATTTGTACTTCAATAGGTGTCTCTTTAAGTCTTAAAAAATATTTTCCAGGGTTCCCCGGGGTCTAGGGCTAGTCAACGGTCCACGCCGTGACTTCCCGGTGCGGTCACCCATCGCTAGGGTTCTCGGCTCGCTTAACTTAGTTGCATTTCTTTACTATTATTTTTCCTTTATTTTTCTTGTATTTTCTTTTCTTGTATTTCATTATTTAATGTATCCTCACTCATATCGAAGTGTAGTTCTAGGCATTCTAGCTGTCCGGACAACACTGGTCACCGGAACAGTAGAACGCACTACCGAACTTAGGGGTGTTACAATTCTCCCCCCCTTAAAATAAATTTCGTCCACGAAATTTTTCCCAATAGCCATTTTACAATAGTGATACGTTTATTTTCTCCTTTCTATATGATCATATAATATTCTTTCTCTCGAATTTGTATAAGACTTTTAACAATCTAATACAACATTTAATTTGTTTGTATAACACCAATCTTCTCTTACTATTGTCTTGTCTAATATTTCAATTCATGTTCCTTCTTGAATGACCCTTGAGGTCATGTTAGAATCATTTATCTAGTCATTGGTCCTCTGACCATTCTAGTCCATAGTCTTCCTCACATTCGTAACATTTCTTTGTTATATTTGAACCAACTGTTCAAATTTTTACTTCCATAACTCTTTTTATCTGTCAATATTCTATAACTTACTTTCTTTTGTACTGAACTATAACCTTTCGATATTCTAACCTTTGAGTTTTAGATCCCTAAGTAGGATTTTCAAACTTATTTCTAACAATTAAATTCTGTCATGGCATAACTATACCAAAACAGATGCCGTTGGCAATTATTCTTATCTAGGTGTACTATCGGATAGTACGTAGCTCTACACAATAATCTCAAGTCAGTATTGTAATCTGCAGCTTACAGTATAAACATCAAGAACATTGCATAGTTACTACGATACATCCCAATAGATCAAATTTTCCTATCTTTTGTCCTTTTCGAATTCACTAATATCCCAAACTTATTATGATTACAATATCCATTAACAATTACTAACAGTGACATCCTTGCCCTCATCTAGAGCAATTCCATTACTGCATCTTACTTTTACGTCCTCTTGCCTAACATTAAGTAGGCTCGCCAATTAGCTTTATAATTTATGGTGTGTTAGAAAATACTTTTCGCCAATAAACTCTTTCAAAACTAATTTCACTTATTATCACAATCCTTATTTTAAAGGGCTAATCACTAATGCATCAAAATTTATTCCCCTGTAAAGGAATAACAATAGAACATATAGTTCTAACACTAACATAAAAGTATGTAGACCCCAGGTCAAACAATACATATATATATCTTAGTTACTATTTGAGAAAGTACCAGCAATAATATTAAAAGTCTAAGTCTCTTCTCTCTGCCGTATAGCGTATACTCCATGTGACACTCCTTACCCGTGTACAGTATACCCGGGTAAGTAATGCCACACGGTGTACTGGCACACTCTAATATACCTTAATTGATTTATATCATGCTTTTGAATATAATTCGTGAAATATAATTTATTTTAAGCCATTTACCTAAATTATTACTTATTTGAGGTTCTGAAAATTTTAAAGAAAATCCGGCAGAGTACCGGCTAAAAATGGAGAAAATAGTTCTTCGGAACCTGTGAAAAACACTTCCAATAAACAAATTCATTCATTCTCAACTCCAATATCATCACAAAACTCAATATCAAGATCTCAACATTTCAATTTCAATTCTCAAGCATCCATCACATGTGATGATCACATATAAATCATAAATAACCATTTACTTTTCCATTAACAAATACAATTTTCATAATTTACATAAACCTCAATATACATTACACAAGTTTAATTACATATGAGAGAATCAAAATTAAGTTACAAAATGTCAAAATGACACCTAGTGTCCTACTAATGCACTGCAGAAGTTGAGGTGACAAGGACACTGTGCAGAGCTGCAGGATGGACTCACCCAGTCTGTGGTCTACTGGGCTCACGATCTGTATCTCCAGTACCTACGCGTGGCAAAAGCAACGCGCTAAGCAATAATGCTTAGTGGTGCAATAATATAATAAAAGAAAATAGCAAGAAATTAAATATGTAGTGAATGTGTACGTTTTATTTGGTTGGTATTTGTATATCACTTACTTTGTCCACTTTTATTCATTTGGTTGCGCCAAGTAACCTACACTAGACGACTGGACTGGATAACGGGTAAACTGGCACTGGGTATCTAGTACCTCAGGCCGTCACACCATCGGTCACATATGCATCTCCGGCAGGCAAATGTAATGTACCTAATAAGTCAGATAACATCAGGCACAAGGCCAAGTCTCAATACAAAGTCAGAATGGCTAAAAGCCATAAAATCACGGAATGGCATATTGCCATGTGCAGTACTGCTAACTGAACCCTATTGGCATGCCAAACTATCCAAACCAATCTTGTTAGGTATACTAGGGCATTCGATACTTTAAAATTCTTCAATTTTTGAATTTCAAGTTTCGGTGTTACTATTCACCTCTATGGTCAACTAAAATGTTGACTTTCAGGTAGAAATTAGGTACATTGGTTTTGGCACTCCCAACATACCACATTTTGTATTTAAAACTTGTTGGCATTGAGCATTAATACCATTTCTAAGCATTAAACAAAAGGAGCATATTTTTCAGATTTTGTACCATAAATTTACTGTTCCATTTGGAACTGTTACAGTGGAAATTTGAAGAAATGGAAAACATGAAAGTTGTTCCTTATTTTGTCTAGTTGAATTTCCTTTTTTGAATCACTCCATTTGGAGTTTTGTAGCTCCAGATATAGTCCAAAAACCACAGCTGGCCGGATTACCATTCTGCAGAAATTACCATATCTACAGTAACATGAACAGTGACTGCCACTGCCATTTGGGTTAGGTTCTGGCCATAATTTGGGGTAGGTTTCTTCATGAAAGTTGTTTGTCTATGTCTTAACTTGTTGCTGTAAAAATTTCAGGTCAATTGACCAAATCTACAGTGAGTTATGGCCTACTGCTCATTTGGTCAATTCTGCAGGGGCTATTGCAGTGTGTCCGGATTGGGGCCAAGTTTTGGTCCTCTTGCTTTGGTCTTTTGGGCATGGTTTCTTCAGAAAAAATGTGCCATTATAAGCCTAGTTTCATGTCCAATTGGCCAAACATCAATTGGACCTACACAGCCAAAGTTATGGCTGTGTAATTAGACTAAATTTTCAGTCCTCTCACTTGTCCTAGGGCAGCCTGCAACTTCACTTTGCAATCCTATTTTTCAGTCCAATTCATGGTCAACATACCTAAAATGGTCACTAATTGACCCTTATAATGTTCTCTAATAATTTCCTAAACCAAGTTTACATTTTGCTCACAAAACCCTAATTCAAATTCATGTTTTATACAATTTACCTTAGTTAGCTTATAATTCATTATTCTTATGTTTATAAACTTCCAACATGATTCTAGTTCACTTCAAGCTCATCAAAAACACTCCCTCCCATTCCATAGCTAGGGCAGCCAAAATTTATATACTCATACACATGAGTTTTTGTTCATTCAAATTACAATTCCTACTAAGTCTCAAGTCACAAATCATGAAATTAATGAGTTTTATGTATATAGTTGCACTAACCTCTTGTAGGGAGATTTTTCCCAAGCTCAAAACTTCACTTTCCTCCTTCTTCTTGGCTGCCAAAAGCTTCCCCAAGTGATATGGTCAAGGTTTAATGAAAGGGGTTAGGGTTTAGTGGTGTAGCAAAGGGAGAAATTGAGCTTGATTGAAAAAAATCAATGGAGGGAGGAAGATGGGTTTCGGCTGCACTTGAGGAAAGAGGGATAGCTGCTGGTTTTTTGATGAATTTAGTCTTCATTTATCTCTTTTATTAATTAGTCAAAGGGTTACTTAATTGTGATTGGTCATAATTTATAAATGACATCATCAAGATGTCATAAATGAGCTTTTCTTTGATTTTTCCTTTCTTTTCATCACTACTCAATTTCAATTTAATTTCTAGTAATGTTTATTCATATTTTATGTCATATTAATTATTTACTCAACTGGACAAGTCGGCCAAAAATCACCTCTGAAGGCGAAATGACCAAAATGCCCTCCGTTTGGCTGAACGGGTCAAAATTGTCTGTACCGATTGAAAAAATTTTCTAGGTATTTTCTTGGCATTCTAATGAGATGGGAACCTCAATGACCCTTCTCTGGAGTCCCAAAAATTATTTTATAATTTTTTCCCCGGGTCTAGGGCTCCTCGTTGTGAGAACCGCAACTTCCCTCTGGTTACCCCTCGCTAGGGCACCGGCTCGTTTATTTCGGTTGTATTTTATTTCTAAAATTTTTACTAAATTTTTCTTATTAATATTTGAGTTAATTATGATTCCCGACTTTAGTTTAAATATTTTTCCGGACATTCTAGCCGTCCTGATCACACCAACACCACCAATAATGAGAATGTACGGAGTTGGTACAGGGAGGGTGTTACAACTCTTCCCCTCTAATTTAAATTTCGTCCTCGAAATTTACCTGATGCAAACAGTTGAGGGAACTGTTGCCTCATCGTTTCTTCACTTTCCCAAGTTGCCTCCTCGGTGTTGTGGTGCCTCCAAAGCACTTTCACCAATGGAATTTGCTTGTTTCTCAACTCTTTCACTTCCCGAGCCAAGATCCGTAGAGGTTCTTCTTTGTATGTCAAATCCGGCTGTATTTCAATTTCTTCTCTGGAGATGACATGTGAAGGATCTGAGCAGTATCTCCTGAGCATAGACACGTGGAACACATTGTGGATCTTGTCCAGCTCTGGTGGTAAAGCTAGCCTATAGGCCACTGGACCCACACGTTCAATGACTTCATATGGGCCAATGAACCTAGGGCTCAACTTACCTTTTCTTCCAAACCTCAACACTTTCTTCCATGGTGACACCTTGAGGAACACTTTGTCGCCAACCACATATTCTATTTCTTTCTCTTCGTGTCGGCATAAGATTTACATGCATGCGAGGCAACCTTTAAGTTGGCTTTGTTTGATTTTACCTTCTCCTCAGCCTGTTTCACCAGGTCTGGCCCTACCAGTTTGTCTTCACTCAATTCAATCCAGCACACTGGAGTTCTACATTTTCTCCCATACAGTGCTTCATATGGGGCCATTTGAATGCTAGTTTGGTAGCTATTGTTGTATGCAAACTCTGCCAGTGGGAGGTATCTATCCCAACTTCCCTCAAACTCAATGACACAACTCCTCAGCATATCCTGAAGGACCTGACATATATTTCATGTTATTGTTATCATTTCTATTCAATATTTGTATCAATTTTATTGGTTTCAAATGTTTACCTGGATTACTCTTTCTGATTGCCCATCCGTCTGAGGATGGAAAGCCATGCTGAAATGGAGTTATGTACCCAAGGACTCATGCAACTTCTTCCAAAATCTTGATGTAAACCTTGGGTCTCGATCAGATATGATGGAAAGTGGAATTCCATGCAGTCTAACTATCTCATCGATATACACTCGCTAACTTCTCCAGTGAGTAGTCAGTCCTAACTGGCAGAAAGTGTGCTGACTTTGTCAATTTATCAACTATCACCCATACTGCATCATGTTTCTTCCGGGTGAGAGGCAGACCACTTACAAAATCCATGGTGACCCGATCCCATTTCCATTCAGGTATGCGTATAGGCTACAGCAAACCTGATGGAACTTGATGTTCTGCCTTGACTTGCTGACATGTCAAGCATTTAGTCACATAGTCAGCTATGTCCCTCTTCATACCAGGCCACCAATACTGAAGCTTCAGATCATGATACATCTTTGTACTTCCTGGGTGCATAGCATATACACTAGTGTGTGCCTCTTTTAGAATCGCCTTCAATTCCCCATCATCCGTACACACGTCTTCCTTTGTAATACGTACACCCATCCGCTTTCACCTCATAATCAGCTGCTTTTCCTCCGAGATTTTGCTCATAATAGCCATTAGCTTCTCATCCGCCTTTGCCCATCTAAAATCTCAGAAGTGTTTGGCCTCACTTGCAACTCACCAAAATAGCTCCATCTCGAATCAAAGTTAGACGGGCATTCAATGATCTCAAGGTCATGGATTTTTTGCTCAAAGCATCAAGAACTACATTTGCCTTCCTGTGATGGTAGTCAATTACACAATCATAGTCCTTCAAGAACTCAATCCATCGCCTCTGTCTAAGGTTGAGCTCTTTCTGGGTTGGCAAGTATTTCAAGCTTTTGTGGTCTGTGTAAATATAGCACTTTTCACCATACAAGTAATGCCTCCATATCTTCAGTGCAAAGATAATTGCTGCAAGCTCTAAATCATGGGTAGGGTAATTCTGTTCATGTGGCCTTAGCTGCCTGGAAGCATAGGTGACCACCTTCCTCTTGCATCAATACACACCCTAACCCATTATGAGAGGCATCATCAGAGACCGTAAAGTCCTTTCTCGACACCGGCCGTGTTAACACTGGTGCCTCTTTAAACATATCCTTCAACTTCTCAAAACTGGTCCGACACTTGTCATTCCAACAAATCGACATTCTTGTGTAACAACTTGGTCATTGGAGCAAATGTATTAGGAAAATCCTTCACAAATCTTCTCAGTAATACCCAAATAGCCCCAAGAAGCTTCTCGACTCGCTTGTATTTCGGGAGGCTTCCATTCCATCATCGCTTCTATTTTCTTGGGATCCACCCTAATCCCATCAGCTGACACTATGTGTCCAAGGAATGCAATCTCATTCATCCAAAAGTCACACTTGGACAACTTAGCATACAGGTCCGTTTCTCTCAGGGTTTGCAGAACAATCCTCAAATGCTCCTAATGTTCTTCCCTGGTCTTAGAATACACCACAATATCATCAAAAAAGACCACTACGAACAGATCTAAGTATGGATGGAAGATACGGTTCATAAGGTCCATAAATGCACTGGTGCATTTGTTAGGCCAAAGGGCATAACCAGAACTCATAATGCCCGTGACGGTCCTGAATGCGCCTTGGGCACATCTACATCCTTCACCCTCAATCGATGATACCTCGATCCGAGATCAATCTTAGAAAATACTCCTGCTTCCCTTCAACCGATCAAATAGATCATCAATTCTAGGCAACGGATATTTATTCTTCACGGTCACTTTATTCAATCGCCAGAATCAATGCAAAGCCTCAAAGTCCCATCCTTCTTTTTCACAACAAAGACTGAGCTCCCCATGGTGACACATCGCGTATGAACCCCTTTATCCAGAACTCTTGCAATTGAGTTTTCAACTCCCTCAATTCAATGGGTGCCATCCTATAAGGAGCAATGGAAATGGGTGTCAGATCTCAGTTGTCTCAATAGCAAATTCAACTTCCCTTTCTCGTGGCAAACTAGGCAACTCTTCAGAAATACCTGCGGAAGTCTCTCACCGTGGGTATGTCACTCGTGTTTGGCTTAGCTCGCCTAGTATCCACCACATGTGCTAGGTAGGCTTCACACTTTTCTCATCATTCTTCTTGCAACTATGGTGAGATGACATTGGACAAGAAATCATCCTTTCCCCACAACCGTGATCTCATTACCCTCTCAAGTTTTTAGAGAAATTCTCTTCAATTTGCAATCAACTATTGCCCGATGACGTGACAACCACCCATTCCCAATATCACGCCAAACTCATGGAAAGGCAACTCAATCAGTCCGCCAAGAATTCATACCCTGAATCCTTAACGCAACCCTTGTATACTTTGTTCACCACTACATCGTGACCCAATGGATTAGTGACCGTAATGTCTTGGTCACTCTCCCTATTAGTATCCCCTTTCTACGGGTAAGTTGATGCAAATGTAGGAATGAGTGGATCCTGGATCCACCAATGCATGCACAGGTGTAGTGTAGAGGAAGAATGTACCCCTGATGACGTCCGGGGCATCTTGCTCCTCCTGAGCTCTCAGGGCATAATTTCTGGCAGGTGGTCTGTTATCTGGCCTCTTTGCTGGCTCGGATGCAGGCCTTTGTGATGGTCCCACTGCGTTAGACTTACCAGATTTTCTACCTCTCTGTGGTGCAGGAGCAGGTCTGTCTGCTTGTGTTGGAGCAGCTGTAGTAGTTCTGCGTGGGCCTTCCTTAATCGATGCTCTGACCCACATCTCAAGCAGTACCGCCATTTCTCCAACACTCCCCTTGTGCCATTTAAGGCGGTGTGGACATGCAAAAGATGTTGGGGCTGGTCCTCAACCCCATCCTCGGAGAGCCGCCCACCGATGGTGTGGACCGACCTCTCCTAGGGGTGAATCGTGGCTGGGCCTCGAGACCGACTTCACCATGTGATCGAGCCGAACTCTGTGCGTGTGGACCCTTGAACTTCTTTCCAAATGCAGGGCTGAGCTAGACCGACTGGTCCTCTTCTCTGTCTCTCCTTCCAGTCCGCCACCGATTCTCACTTTTTCAACTCTTATTGCAGCTTCCATTAGCTTGCTAAATTCGTGATTCCCAAGGCGGTGAGCTGGATCTTGATGTTGTCATTTAGTCCTCTTCAAATCTCTTGCACCTTTCACTTCATTAGGGACTATCTCCTTCCATAGCGGCTCAATCGAACAAATTCCTTCTCATACTCGCCATCGACAACCGCTCGCCTCAGTTAATGAACTCTCTTCTTCTCTCTTCCGTATACAAGACTCATATATTTCTTCTTGAATTCGGAGAGGAAGAAGTCCCAAGTTACACTTCGGCTACACTTCACCGGACACAAGTGTCCCACCATTCGTAGGCATCGTCTTGTAACAAGGATATAGCGACTTCTAAGTTCTCGCCTGGGTGCAGTGGAGTTGTTTTAAGACTCGCCTGCTGTTCAACCAATTTTCGCCGCAATGAGTCATCTTCCTCTTGCCAAGAAATCCACCGCCCAAACTTTCTTAGCCTTTTAGGTGTGATTACTGTGGAGCCGGTGGTGGTGGTGCCTTGGCATTACTCCGGCCATTTGTCTAAAGAAGTCGGCCATTTGTTGGAACATGGCCTGGGGCCGAGTGTGCTCACTCGAGCTGGGCGAGTAGGTTCTCCACTACCCCCGCCTCAATCAAGCATCGTGAAGCATGACTCTCCACTTCCTCCTCAACTGCCCTCTGAGATGAAGGGTCCATATCCTATTCAAAATAAGAAAAACAAACAGATCTGCATTAGTGTCACCTCGACTCTTACAAATGCAATGCATGGTATGGACTCAATCTAGGACCAGAAACGCCTAAGCCGTGCTCTGATACCACTAAATGTGACACCCCTTACCCGTGTACAGTATACCCGAGTAAGTAATGCCACACGGTGTACTGGCACACTCTAATATACCTTAATTGATTTATATCATGCTTTTGAATATAATTCGTGAAATATAATTTATTTTAAGCCATTTACCGAAATTATTACTTATTTGAGGTTCCGAAAATTTTAAAGAAAATCCGGCAGAGTACCGGCTAAAAATGGAGAAAACAGTTCTTCGGAACCTGTGAAAAACACTTCCAACAAACAAATTCATTCATTCTCAACTCCAATATCATCACAAAACTCAATATCAAGATCTCAACATTTCAATTTCAATTCTCAATCATCCATCACATGTGATGATCACATATAAATCATAAATAACCATTTACTTTTCCATTAACAAATACAATTTTCATAATTTACATAAACCTCAATATACATTACACAAGTTTAATTACATATGAGAGAATCAAAATTAAGTTACAAAATGTCAAAATGACACCTAGTGTCCTACCAATGCACTGCAGAAGTTGAGGTGACAAGGACACTGTGTAGAGCTGCAGGATGGACTCACCCAGTCTGTGGTCTACTGGGCTCACGATCTGTATCTCCAGTACCTACGCGTGGCAAAAGCAACGCACTAAGCAATAATGCTTAGTGGTGCAATAATATAATAAAAGAAAATAGTAAGAAATTAAATATGTAGTGAATGTGTACGTTTTATTTGTTTGGTATTTGTATATCACTTACTTTGTCCACTTTTATTCATTTGGTTGCCCCAAGTAACCTACACTAGACGACTGGACTGGATAACGGGTAAACTGGCACTGGGTATCTAGTACCTCAGGCCTTCACACCATCGGTCACATATGCATCTCCGGCAGTAATGTAGCGACTAATAAGTCAGATAACATCAGGCACAAGGCCAAGTCTCAATACAAAGTCAGAATGGCTAAAAGCCATAAAATCACGGAATGGCATATTACCATGTGCAGTACTGCTAACTGAACCTTATTGGCATGCCAAACTATACAAACCAATCTTGTTAGGTATACTAGGGCATTCGATACTTTAAAATTCTTCAATCTTTGAATTTCAAGTTTCGGTGTTACTATTCACCTCTATGGTCAACTAAAATGTTGACTTTCAGGTAGAAATTAGGTACATTGGTTTTGGCACTCCCAACATACCACATTTTGTATTTAAAACTTGTTGGCATTGAGCGTTAATACCATTTCTAAGCATTAAACAAAAGGAGCAGATTTTTCAGATTTTGTACCATAACTTTACTGTTCCATTTGGAACTGTTACAGTGGAAATTTAAAGAAATGGCAAACATGAAAGTTGTTCATTATTTTGTCTAGTTGAATTTCCTTTTTTGAATCACTCCATTTGGAGTTTTGTAGCTCCAGATATAGTCCAAAAACCACAGCTGGCCGGATTACCATTCTGCAGAAATTACCATATCTACAGTAACATGAACAGTGACTGCCACTGCCATTTGGGTTAGGTTCTGGCCATAATTTGGGGTAGGTTTCTTCATGAAAGTTGTTTTTCTATGTCTCAACTTGTTGCTGTAAAAATTTCAGGTCAATTGACCAAATCTACAGTGAGTTATGGCCTACTGTTCATTTGGTCAATTCTGCAGGGGCTATTGCAGTGTGTCCGGATTGGGGCCAAGTTTTGGTCCTCTTGCTTTGGTCTTTTGGGCATGGTTTCTTCAGAAAAAATGTGCCATTATAAGCCTAGTTTCATGTCCAATTGGCCAAACATCAATTGGACCTACACAGCCAAAGTTATGGCTGTGTAATTAGACTGAATTTTCAGTCCCTCTGCTGCTGTCCTAGGGCAGCCTGCAACTTCACTTTGCAATCCTATTTTTCAGTCCAATTCATGGTCAACATACCTAAAATGGTCACTAATTGACCCTTATAATGTTCTCTAATAATTTCCTAAACCAAGTTTACATTTTGCTCACAAAACCCTAATTCAAATTCATGTTTTATACAATTTACCTTAGTTAGCTTATAATTCATTATTCTTGTGTTTATAAACTTCCAACATGATTCTAGTTCACTTCAAGCTCATCAAAAACACTCCCTCCCATTCCATAGCTAGGGCAGCCGAAATTTATATACTCATACACATGAGTTTTTGTTCATTCAAATTACAATTCCTACTAAGTCTCAAGTCACAAATCATGAAATTAATGAGTTTTATGTATATAGTTGCACTAACCTCTTGTAGGGAGATTTTTCCCAAGCTCAAAACTTCACTTTCCTCCTTCTTCTTGGCTGCCAAAAGCTTCCCCAAGTGATATGGTCAAGGTTTAATGAAAGGGGTTAGGGTTTAGTGGTGTAGCAAAGGGAGAAATTGAGCTTGATTGAAAAAAATCAATGGAGGGAGGAAGATGGGTTTCGGCTGCACTTGAGGAAAGAGGGATAGCTGCTGGTTTTTTGATGAATTTAGTCTTCATTTATCTCTTTTATTAATTAGTCAAAGGGTTACTTAATTGTGATTGGTCATAATTTATAAATGACATCATCAAGATGTCATAAATGAGCTTTTCTTTGATTTTTCCTTTCTTTTCATCACTACTCAATTTCAATTTAATTTCTAGTAATGTTTATTCATATTTTATGTCATATTAATTATTTACTCAACTGGACAAGTCGGCCAAAAATCACCTCTGAAGGCGAAATGACCAAAATGCCCTCCATTTGGCTGATCGGGTCAAAATTGTCTGTACCGATTGAAAAAATTTTCTAGGTATTTTCTTGGCATTCTAATGATATGGGAACCTCAATGACCCTTCTCTGGAGTCCCAAAAATTATTTTATAATTTTTCCCCTGGGTCTAGGGCTCCTCGTTGCGAGAACCGCAACTTCCCTCTAGTTACCCCTCGCTAGGGCACCGGCTCGTTTATTTCGGTTGTATTTTATTTCTAAAATTTTTACTAAATTTTTCTTATTAATATTTGAGTTAATTATGATTCCCGACTTCAGTTTAAATATTTTTCCGGACGTTCTAGCTGTCCGGACCGACACCGGTCACCAAAACAGTAGAATGTACGGAGTTGGTACAGGGAGGGTGTTACACTCCAGCTGGAGCATTACCCTGTTCTGGCTGATTCACAGTACTCTGACTTCTAGGTGTACTACCCCTACCTCTACCTTTGCCTCTACTAACTGATGGTGAACTCTTTGGGGTAAAAACTTGGGTTGATCCCTTTGGTGTAGTAAATGATCCAGAACGACCTAGATTTACACAATCCCTAGGAAAATGGCCGCCTCCACGCTTAAAACATGCTCCTACGCTCTATAACATACCCCACTATGTGGTTTACCACAAGTTTCACAAAGTCGATCCGACAGCGCATTCCTGGGTTTCCTCATGAGTTTTCTCGATCGGATCGAGGTGGTTTCATCCGTAAGATCTATCTCTACCTGACTTCTTACTATCTCTCGTTATATCCCCAAAGTTTTTCCTCTTTCTAGTAAGACCACTAGAACTGCTTTACCGACTTTCCTCTTTTTCGCCTTCTCTCGATTTCTTTTCTCGTGTCGCTTGATTCAATTCTTTCTAATTCTAGTGCTTGAGAAATAAGTTCGAGAAGTTGTTATGTTTGAATCGGACCACTTGTAACTGATACTAGGCTTCAAGCCGGTTTCAAACCTCTTACATCTCTTCCTACCGTAGAAAGTAGACTTATCTTGCATAATGGCTCAAAGTGAAAATTTCCCTTTCATATTCAGCCATCGATCTACTCCCTGCTTTGCACTTAGGAACTCTTGCGCTTCGATCTACATAAGCATCGTGACATATTTTTGTCTGAATTCTCGAGAAAGTCACCTGTGTTAGCAATCGCAGTTCTACCAAATTGTGGGAATGGTTTTCCACCACCATAAGCATCCCCTATAGCAAAGATATCGAGTATTCAAATCGAGCTCCTCTGCGGCAAAGTGCGCTTTCTTGAATACCCTATCCATCCTTTCTAACCATCGTCGCTCTAGAGGATCTACTGTCCCCTTGAACTCTGTAGCCCCATATTTCATCAATTTGTCATATCGTTTAGCAGAAGACTGTGGTTGTACCACTGGTGTCTATATTGGGGCTTGAGTAGGCACATTACCAGCCATTTGTTGGAACATTGCAGCCATCTCCTGAGTGAACTGAGCAGGAATCGCGCAGATCTGCGGGGCCGGTGTCTTTGAACCATCGACATTATGTAGGGTCAGGCATCCCCTTGCACCTCAGCCTCTATAGATTGATCGACTGAACGATCACCCTCTTTCATAGTCAATGCGAGGATCTTAGACCTCCTGAACAATTAATACAAGGAGATTTCCTCCCGTTAGTGCATATTTATAATGTAATGTACTGTATGTATCAGACAATGATATTGAGTAGTTGTACTATGAAGAAAGAATATTCAAATAACATGTGAAAACAGAATTTAAAAACTTTGCTCTGATACCACTAAAACATGTCACACCCTACCCCTCTGTAAGGCATAACATGATCCCGTAGTATACCTAATGAATTACCAACTTCACCTACTGATAACCCATTAAATACACTACAAGGGATTTTCAAAAACTTTTCTTACTTCTTTTACAGTGGTGAGAACTATTTACAGGTGTTAAAAACCTTTTTGAACTGAAGTGAAACAGCTAACATATTTGGACTATTAATAATTTCTGTAAAAATTTTGGCAGAGTGCCATCTGTATTTTAGACAAAACAATTCTTCAAAAACCTGTAAAAAGCACTTTAATATTTTTCTCAATCTCAAACTCTAGCATAATTCAACACAACATATTTCTCAACTCAAATCCATAGTAATTTTTCAAAAACTGAGATACAAAAAATATAATACAATTTTTACAAGTCAAAATAACTCATAATTTATTTTACAACTTTAATGTACAATTTTATTTTACAACTGCTCAAAACTAAGAACAATATATACATACAAAGGAACATACATTACAAGATAAAATGCAAAATGTGGTATACTCAATATACCCGATGATCTCTCAATGTAGTGCTAGCACTTAGTCTGCGCTCACAATCTGCTTCACTGCGATAAAGAATGAAAAGCTATCGCTGAGTAAAATTTACTCAGTGGTGCACAATAACAATTTGAAATGCGATATATAAATCTTTTATTGACAGTTCACAAATCAAATGATTCACAATTCCATTTCACAATTTTCAAAATTCATCTAACACAAATTTGATCAAGTAATTGAATAATACCATTTTTCAAATCAATAACACAATTCAATCAAATAACTGAATAATACAATGTTGCCAATCGATCACATAATTTAGGCCATGACACAATTTTTCCACACATGCCGTGTTGTACACCACGACAAGACACACTCACCCCAATAATTGAAATCAATGAGGGAGGAAGCTAGCTGAATAATGAGTACTCATCCACACTCACCTCAGAGTGGGAAGTCAAAGAGGGAGGAACATAATCACACTCACCCCAGACTGATAAGTCAAAGAGGGAGGAATATATCAACAGTGTCATGCCAAATGTGAATCAAAAAAATTTCAAATCACAATATTTCATACAAACCATAAATCACATTTTATCTCAAAATTTCCATTTGGAAAGTTGGCAATACAATAAGTTCCAAATAATATTCCCAAAACCAAAGCAATCAAAACTTATTCATAACTCATTTCTCTACATAAATTTGCTAGTAAAAGCAGTGAATATAAAAGTATTGTGCACGGACACAATTTAAAACTATAATGTTGAATTAAATTTTTAAGTAGAAAATGAGAAGTCAAACTTATTGTGCACAAACACAATTTAAAACAATAACGTACAAATAATCAAAATTTATTTCAATTGAAAAATTCAAAAGAAATAAATATTGTGCACAAACACAATTTAAAACAATAACGTACAAATAATCATAATTTATTTCAATTGAAAAATTCAAAAGAAATAAATATTGTGCACAAACACAATTTAAAACAATAACATATAAATAATCGTAATTTATTTCAATTGAAAAATTCAAAAGAAATACTTATTGTGCACAAACACAATTTAAAATAATAACATAGAAATAATCATCATTTATTTCGATTGAAAAATTCAAAAGAAATACTTATTGTGCACAACCTCTGATAACTGTCTCTTGGTTCTGACTCAGTGTTTCCTTCCCCTCCCTGAGTCTTTGCAAACTGAGAAACACAATTTGAAGTGTTTCAGTACTCATTTAAACTGTCTCTAACGATAATGCTTGATAATTAATTCACTGAATTCATTTATTCGCTTAGTCAACCTACTATGTCGACCCTTGGTACATTCTAGGTAATTTAGGTTTTAATGTCATTAATATGTCACATTTGATAGTCTTTTAGGGTTGGTACATGTTACCAAAATCATTTCCGTGTATACTGCATTTTCTTGCGATTTGCTGGATTCCGGGATACTAGTTTGACCTAGCCAGATGACCTAGTTTCCTCGATTTTCAGGTTTCGGTCAAAACTACAAACTTGTAGATCTATGTCTTACTTATGGTCATTTCGGGGCTTTGGTGTCTTCATAAGACTTGTAGATATGGGTCTTAGCTATTCATGGTTAAAATTTCAAGTCAATTGGACCTGTTTTGAGTGAGTTATGGGCTAAACACTAACTGCTGCCCAAATGGTCAGTTTTCAGGCCTCAATTGCACTTAATCCGGATTTGGTCATTTTTCAAGCTACCTTGCAAGCAGAATTTTGGTAAGCTTCCTTCATGAAAGTTGGCACATTTTGTGCCTAGTTTCACCTCCAATTGGTCTCATACCAATTGGAGCCACACAATTAAGGTTATAGGCCTAAAACTCAAACTGCCTTATTGAAATTCTTACATACACATCAAGCATCACTTTTAACACTCACCAAACTTAACCTTCAAACCAATTCTGGTTGTACCACAACCTATACATAATTTATAACATATTATAGGTCATTTTGGCAGCTTACAATTACATTCAATGTGCACCAACAAGTGCAGAATTTGTCTAACTCAATTTACAACAATTCAATCACTAATTCATGCCCATTTACATGCCCAACTTCACATCATCATACATGCACTCAAACTGTCATAACTCCCATCACAAATTAACATCATTATTCCATAAACCAAGCATGAATTCCAGCATTCCTCAAGAGTTAGCAAACTGCCACAATGGTACACTTACATTCCATTACTTTCCAAGCTTTAAATCTCATTTTACATTTACATATACTAAGTATACATTACCCAAACAATTTCCTACACAATATACATTTAATCAATCATTTAATTCACCATTTACAAGAAAAAATAAACTACCCTTAAAGAGTTTTCATGGCTGCCAAAAATAAACATCACCATTAGAACATCAAACTCCAAAATTCTTCTCACAATTCAAGTACCCATAACCTCCTTACTAACTTTAATGAAGCACTAACCAAAAACTCAAACTTACCACTTTGGAAACTCTTCAAAGTTGATTTTCTGGGCACCTAAGTGGTTCTAGCAGTTTCGGACCATTAAGTTTGGGTGGAAAAATGACTTAGTTATGGACAGAATTTGGATTGGTTTTCTTCATGAAAGTTGTGGGGATATGTCTCAGATTTCTACTGGTAAAAATTCAGGTCATTTGGACTTTCTTAGACCAAGTTATGGTCATTTATGTAACTACTATTCATTTGGTTATTTTTGTACAAGTCAGTGTGCCCTAGTCCGGATTTGGCCTAATTGTTCACTAAGTTATGGTCATTTTCTAGGCGTGATTCCTGAATAAAAAATGTGTAATTTTGTGTCTAGTTTCATTCCCAATTGGCCTCACACCAATTGAGTTGGTAAATTTTTAGTGTTGGTCCCTAAAATGGACCTAGGTCAAGCTACAAGAGTATGAATCCTAACTAATCCGAATTGCACTTTGGTTCTAACAATTCAAACACACCACAAATGATTCCAAATGATCATTTCAAACCTCGATCAGGTTCCAATGCATCAATTACAAATTTTCTCTAAAATTTTCCCCAAACCTTATTTGCCAAAAACCCTAATTTACACAATTTCTTTAATTAATGCAATTAAAGTTCACAATCAACCTTTATACACCTAATTTAACTTAACTACCACTTCAATTCTATCAAAATCATGAAATATCAATACCCCTTAATGCTGGTAGAATTTCTCTTTAGTCCCCCATAATAGTTTTCTTTTGATTTTTAAGTTGATTTTTAGTTTAATTGAGCTAAACACACAAATAGTAAACTAAAATTTTCAACTTAAATTACTAACCTCAACTTGGATGCCCAATTCTTCAATTCTCTTCATTTTTCCTTTTCTTTGTTTCTTCAGTCTTCCTTTCTAATTGGGATAGCAAGCTTTTATGGAAAATTTTGGGGGAATTTAGGGTTATGTCTATGGAAAATCAAGCGTGAATCAAGCTTTAATGGTGATCTTTCATAGAGGTTTGAGAGAAAATTAAGAAAGAGAGAGAGAGATATGGCTAAGGGTGAAAGACCACTAATTTTATTTTAATTTTTTTTTATTTTTTTGTGTATTTATCTATTAAAATTGACTTGGTAAAAAATCTAATTAAGTAGAATTTATTTACCCCATCATGCTTAGGTCACTTTAGGTGATGTCATTATTCTTTTTTTTTTTCTCTTTTTTTTCTTTTTTATGTAATTATTTGGCTATTTGACTTGGTCAAAAAGGTTGGAAAATTAAAATTAATTTTGTCATCATATATGATGTCATCATCATGATGTAATAAGTCCCATTTTATTCTTTTTCTTTTTCTTTAATTTTTCAATAGTTCTTTAATTTAATTTTCGATTTCAAAATTTTCTTTTCTTCGATTTATTGGACAGTTAGGTCAGGAATCACCTCTAGGGGTAAATTGACCAAACTGCCCCTCGCCGGTCTGATCCGTTTTACAAGTTATTTGATATTTCTTCCGCATCCATGACCTAATTATTCGAGCTGCTTAAAAATTCTTTTCTGTGATTTTCTCTTTTCTACTGTGTTCGCAATAGTCCTAAGGACTGAGGCGTCACATTTTCCTGTTCGAAATTTGAGTTTAGACTGACCTCGCAGTCACTTCCCGAGAAGGTCACCCATCGCTGTGACTCTCGGCTCATTTAACCTTTTATGTTCAGTTTTTCTTATTTTTACTTTTCCATATGGTAATCACTATTTATTTTTTATCAGGGCTTTTCTAGGTATCTTAAAGATAGTTCTAATCCTTTTAATTGTCCGGACCATATCGATCACCGGAACTGTAATGTATACCAGGTTATGCAAATAAGGGTGTTACAATTCTCTGCCCTTTAAAATAATTTAGTCCTCGAAATTTTACCTGGTATCAGTCTCTGAACAGTTGTGGGTACTGTCTCCTCATGTCCTATTCACGCTCCCAAGTAGCTTTCTAGCCTGAATGATAGTTGCTTAGTACTTTAACCAATACTATTTACTCATCCATTGCTCACCTCGTGTGCCAAGTTTCTTATGAGCTTTTATCATAAGTTAGATTCAAATTCATTTCAATTTTAGAGGTATGCAAATCTATGTGCTAGTGGCTCTACTTTTTCTAGGATCTCGTATGATCCTATGGGTGAGAACTTAATTTTACTCTTTTCTTATCAATCTCTTGATCATTTGATGCAACCTTCAGTTTAGTTTAGAATATTTTAGTCTTTTCTTGCTGTTGTTTTAGCAATTATTTTCCTTTGTAGTCTTTTTTTTTTTTCAAATGACCTTGTTGGTCATATATGAATTGCTTATCTCTTTCTTAGCCATAGGTCCATAACCATTATCTTACCATCTCCACTTATGACCAAGGCCTATGTGCCATTTTGCACTATCTTATTTAATTTTATTTAATTTATTTCTTTCTTGATAAAATAGTTCGAGATATCGTTACGCATCTTAAGTAGGTTGTTTGCCCTGGTAGTAATTCTTCATCTAGTGTTTTTCTCATTTCTTACAGTTCTATTTGTTTCTTTTTTTTTTTTAATTTCACAACTTAACTTTAATTATTTTATTCCCCAATGTTATCTTCTTCCTTAACTTGACTGTCGAGTCGTAATTTAACACCTCTTATCATCCCTAATAAATCTACTATACTTCAATATTACTTTGATTTGGTCCTCTGACTATTCTAGTCAACACTTTAATTAATATTCATAATGTTTCTTTATTACATTTGCACCAACTATTCTAATTTTTACTTCCACAACTCTTTCATCTATCGATATTCTATAACTTATTTTCCACTAGTTTGTGATCATTACCCCTTTTTTTTGAACCATAAACAATTCTTAACCTTAAGAAGGGAGTCTACTAGACTCTCCTTCTTCTCATGCTATTCAAAAGTTTCGCATTAATCATAATCTAATCCTTATGATCCGCATAATAAAATTGTGCTCTTCCTAAAGAATACCTGAGCAACTAGTTCCTATCGATTTACTGTTATCAGTAGAACATCATTTCTTAACTATTTTATAAGTTATAATTCTCATCCATAGCATCCTGTCTCTTCCAGGGGAACAAAATCATATTTTGTGTTTCACTACTACACAAATAGAATACTGTTCCTTACTAAACTTTGAGCAAAAGATCCATTGCAATACTAGAACAACTATAAACCCCATATCGAAGACTGGATGACTTAGCCCTATAGGTGTTATTTTTAAATTTTGACCATGCTAAAATCTCTAGTCCCATAATTGTTCCTGATGTACTGTAATTCAAGCTAGGGTAACGGAGTTGTTAACTCTCACTATAAATCCTGAATTAGGATTTTCAAACTCAGTTCTAGTAATAAAACTCTATTCTGGTATATTTGTACTAGAGCAAAAGCCATTTGTGACTATTCTTATCCTTGCGTACTATTGAGTAGTACATAGCTCTACACAATAAATCCCAAGTCAAGATCAGAATCATGCCTTACAAAGACAAACATCAAGAATATTGTATAGTTACTACGATACATCCCAATAGATCTAACTTCCCTATATCTTATTTCTTTCAAATCCACTAATATCTTAAACTTATTTTGGTTATGGTACCTACTGACATTTATGAGCAGTAATACCCTTATCCGCATCTAAGGTAGGTATATTACTATAACTTACTTTTAGGACCTCTTGCCTTACCTAATTAGGCTTACTAATTAACTTTATAATTTAGCGTAGTCTTAAGATGTCCCTTACTAGAAACTTTTCCAAAATTAATTCCAATCATGCTTATTATCGCAATTCTTATCCTAAAAAACTAATTACTAAGACATCAAAATTTATCTCTATGCAAGGGAATAGCAGTAGAACATATAATTCTAGCATTAGCATATAAATAAGTAGAGCCGAAATCAAATAGTACATAATTATTCCTTTCAAAAGTTAAGAACGTACCGGCAACTATATCTGAAGTCTCTGCTTTTTCCCCTCGATGCATGGCGTTCCCTCTTTCTAGTGTATTCCTCTAATCGGGTTGGTCCATTGTGCTAGGATTACCTGAAGTATTGTCTCTACTTCTACCTCTACCCCTACTGACTATTAATGAGCCTCTAAAATCAGAACCTTGGACTGATTCCTCTGTTGTAGTATGTGGCATAAATCGACATGCGCTAGTACAATCTCGAGCGTAATGTCCGATTCCACCACAATTGAAGCAGGCTCCAGTAACCTTATAGTAAATACCCCCGTGTAATTTTCCATAAATGTCATAGATACGGATAGGGTAGGAACTTCTAGTTCTTTGACGAATGGCTCTTGATTGCTTCAGCCCTGAAGATCCGCCTTTGTCATACTTAGGAGCTTGGGGTCCCTCAAAATCTTTTCTTTTTCCCAAATTACTACTCAAACTTTGACCGATAGGTTTCCCACTTTTCTCTTTTTCATGCTGCTCTTGAGGGGGTTGGGTTTGTACTTGGGCCTGGGTTGACAGATTATCAGCCATTTGCTGAAAGAACATGGCCATCTGCTGGGCCATTTGTGTAGTAATTTGTGTAGGAGGAACTGGTGCGGCTAAACCTCCAACGCTCTGTGGAACTTGGGCCTCTCCTTATACTTTAGCTGTATCAGATTGCTCTAGCGTTTTATCCCCCTTGTCCATATCTATTCACTGGATTTTTTTTTCTGTATAACCAACACAAGGAGATTTCTCCCCGTTAGTTCATATTTATGATGTAAATGTACTATATGTATCAAACATTCGAGCAGTTGTACTTATCAAAAAATATTTCAAATTCACAGTTCAAAATGTACTTTAAAAACTAGCTCTGATACCACTAAAATATGTCACACCCTACTCCTTGTAAGATGTAACATGCTTCCATAGTACACCTAATGAATTATCGTACTTCGCCTACTGGTAACCCATTAAATATACTACAAAGGATTTTAAAGCAATTTTCGTTCATTTTTAAATTGGTGGATAATTTTTTTTTTATTTAAGATTTTTTTTTATTTAAGATATTAAAAACCTTTATTTAAAGTCCAAACATAAATTAAATTTTTAGATATTTAAAATCTCCGTAATTTTTACAAAAATTTTGGCAGAGTGCCGTCTGTATTTTAAGAAAATAGTTCTTCAAAACTTGAAAATAAAGACACTCCCAATATATTTCTCAATCACAACTCCATTAATCAATTTCAATTCACAAATCAGCACAAGCAACTCAATACACAGTTTAAATTAAATCAAACTTTGAAATATCTCATTAAGGTAACAAAATTAATATTTACATTCATGGGAGCATTAAAAATTTAGTAGTACCAAACTTTATAAGTACATAAAATCTCAACATAATATTACAATAATTTGTATTTGATTACAATCTAAAAATATATTACAAAAGAGTTAATACAACTGCTCAAATGAAATTACATACATATAATTACAGAATTACATCAAAGTCTAATGTACAAGGGTATACCTATGATATACCCGAAGATAGTTTCACAGTATTTTTCAATAATCTCGCTTAGCTGCTTTATATTTTCTTTCACCTGCGATAGCATGCAAAGCTATCGCTGAGTAGTAAACTCAGTGATGCACAAATTAATAATTTAAAACTTAATACAAGTTATGCTTTGACAATTCATAACAAATAAAAATTTAAAATTTCTAACTTCTTCAAATTTCATAACATTCAGAAGTCAATAAATTGTTCATTTGGATAACATTTTGATCAAATAGTAACTATTTATCTACATTTTTTTAAATCCTGAAACAACACAAAAATATTTTGAATCACTGAAAAATTATTTATTTCAACCACAATTTATCAAACCATGCATAATTTAAAGGGCGTTGCCAACAATTCACACAGTTGAACCCATGACCCAAAATTCATAATAGATGCTGTTTTGTACAGTACGACATTTCAAACTCTCCCAATAACCGAGGCTAAATGGGAGGAACAAAGACTAGCTAGTATATATGAGTACTCATCCAAACTCTTCCCCAACTGGCAAGCCAGAGAGGAAGAAACTCACCCGATCTAGTGGAGGAGATATGTCGCTAGACAAGCTAATGAGAATTCAAAACATATTGTCTTGTCAAATGTGGTTTTAAATCATATTCAAAACATTTTCTATTTGCAAAAGTGTTTACAAACCATTTACATATTTAATCATTATAAATTCATGCTCAAGGTTGGCAACACATCAAACTTAAAATTTACAATCCTCAAACTCGTGCAATAAATCCTTAAATGCATAAGAAAATTTACATTTAATTTGTACAATTTCATTCAAAAGTTAAAATTCTCAACACAATAAAAATCATAAATCATACAATAAATTTATTCAAATCAATTTGGAAGTGAAAAATAAAAAAAGAGTTAGTTGTGCACAAACCTCTTATCCAGACTTGTCTTGGTTCCATTTCTCCTCCTTCCTTGGAGAGCTCCTTTCCCATTAAAACACATAACTAGAGTGTTTCAATATCTATTCAATTTATTTCTAATTAATAAGTTCAATAATTAAATTTTATACACTTAATTTACCCCGTAATATTGAGTCCTTTGTACTTAGTGTAATTGTGGTTACTATTCATTTAACCATTAGGTTAAAATATTGACTTTTTCATACTAATTAGATATGCTAATTCTAATTACACCCACATACCACATTTTGAGTCATATTTTTGTTGGCATTGATTGCCAAATTCAATTCAAAGCCTATTAGGGTTAAATCTCCAAATTTCAGTTTTCTGTTTACAATAGAAATTTGCCTAAGTGTTCTTCATCAAAATTGTTCCTTATTGTCTTATCATTAATTCCCTTTTTGAATCACTCCATTTGGAGTTTTGTAGCCCAAGATATGGCCATTTGAACATGGCTGGCCGAATTGGTTTAACCCAGATTTTCTGGGCACCTAAGTGGTTCTGGCAGTTTTGGACCGTTACGTTTGGGTGGCAAAATGACTTAGTTATGGACAGGATTTGGATTGGTGTTCTTAATGAAAGTTGTAGGGCTATGTCTCAGCTTTCTACTGGTAAATATTCAGGTCATTTGGACCTTCCTAGACCAAGTTATGGTCATTTAAGTAACTACTATTCATTTAGTCATTTTTCTACAGGTCAGTGTGCCCTAATCCGAATTTGGCCTAATTGTTCTCTAAGTTATGGTTATTTTCTGGGCATGATTCCTAAATAAAAAATGTGCAATTTTATGTCTAGTTTCATTCCCAAATGGCTTCAGACCAATTGGGTTGGTAAATTTTCAGTTTTTATCCCTGAAAGGGACCTAGGTCAAGCTGCCAGAATATGAATCCTATCTAATCCGAATTGCACTTTGGTTCTATCAATTCAAACACACCACAAATGATTCCAAATGACCATTTCAAACCTCAATTAGGTTCCAATACATCAATTAGAAATTTTACCTAAATTTTTCCCCAAATCCTAAATGCCAACAATCCTAATTTACACAATTTCTTTAACTAATGCAATTAAAGTTCACAATCAATCTTTACACATCTAATTTAACTTAACTACCACTTCAATTCTATCAAAATCATGAAATATCAATACCCTTTAATGCTGGCAGAATTTCTCTTTAGTCCCCCATAATAGTTTTCTTTTGATTTTTAAGTTGATTTCTAGTTTAATTGAGCTAAACACACAAATAATAAGCTAAAATTTTCAACTTAAATTACTAACCTCAACTTGGTTGTCCAATTCTTCAATTCTCTTCTTTTTTCCTTTTCTTTGTTTCTTCAATCTTCTTTTCTAATTGAGATAGCAAGCTTTTAAGGATAATTTTGAGGGAATTTAGGGTTATGTGTATGGAAAATCAAGCTTGAATCAAGCTTTAATGGTGATCTTTCATGGAGGGTTGAGAGAAAATTAAGAAAGAGAGAGAGAGCTACTGCTAAGGGTGAAAGACCACTATTTTTCTTTTAATTTTTGTTATTTTTTTGTGTATTTATCTATTAAAATTGACTTCGTAAAAAATCTAATTAATTAGAATTTATTTACCCCATCATGCTTATGTCACTTTAGGTGATGTCATTATTCTTTTTTTTTTTCTCTTTTTTTCTTTTTTTTTTTGTTTTTAAGTAATTATTTGGCTATTTGAATTGGTCAAAAAGGTTGGAAAATTAAAATTAAATTTGACATCATATATGATGTCATCATCATGATGTAATAAGTCCCATTTTTATTCTTTTTCTTTTTCTTTAATTTTCAATAGTTCTTTAATTTAATTTTCGATTTTGAAATTTTCGTTTCTTTGATTTTATTGGACAGTTAGGTCAGGAATCACCTCAAGGGGTGAATTAATCAAATTGCCCCTCGCTGGTCTGATTCGGTTTGCAAGTTATTCGATATTTCTTTCGGATCCTTAACCTAATTATTTGACCTGCTTAAAAATTCTTTTCTGTGATTTTCTCTTTTCCACTGTGTTTGCAATAGTCCTAAGGACAGCGGCATCACATTTTCTGGTTCGAAATTTGAGTTTAGATTGACCTCGCAGTCACTTCCTGGGAAGGTCACCCATTGCTGTCACTCCCGGCTCATTTAACCTTTTATGTTCTGTTTTTCTTATTTTTACTTTTCTATCTTGTAGTCACTATTTATTTTCGACCAGGGCTTTCCTAGGTTTCTTAAACATAATTCTAATCCTTTTAATTGTCCAGATCGATATCGGTCACCGAAATAGTAACGTATACTAGGTTATGCAAATAGGGGTGTTACAATTCTCCCCCCCTTAAAATAATTTTGTCCTCAAAATTTTACCTGGTATCAGTCTCTGAACAGTTGTGGGTGTTGTCTCCTCATGTCCTATTCACGCTCCCAAGTAGCTTTGTAACATCCTCATTTTAGCTAATACGTACAGTCTACTGTTCCGGTGACCAGTGTCGGTCCGGACAGCTAGAACGTTCGGAAAAATATTTAAACTAAAGTGAGGAACCAAAAAAAAAAAATTAACTCAAATATTAATAAGAAAAAAAAATTTAGAAAAAAACTATAAATTAATTTTTGGGACTCCAGAGAAGGGTCATTGAGGTTCTTATGGCATTAGAATGCCAAGAAAATACTTAGAAAAATTTTTCAATCGGTACAGACAATTTTGGCCCGTTAAGCCAAACGGAGGGCATTTTGATCATTTCGTCTCCAGAGATAATTTTTAGGCCAACTTGTCCAATTAAATAAATAATTTATATAACATAAAATATAAATAAATATTGTCAAAAATTTAATTGCAATTAAATAGACAAGAAATGGAGAGAAAATGAAAAAAAATGGATTTATGACATCATCATGATGTCATTAAAACTCGCCCAACCAACCCAATCTTGACACATGGCATAAACATATATAAAAGAGGCCCAATGGGCTGGAAAACAAAAAAAAAAAATCAGAACCACTTCTTTCTCCTTCCTTCATGCCGTCACCCATGCTCCCATAACCCTCCATGAAAAAGCTTTTTCAAGCTTGATTTTCCCTAGCTTTCTTCCACCAAAAACCCTAATTATCAACACAAAAACTTGCTATTACACCTTGGTGATTCTTTTGGGAGCAAAAAGAAGAGGAAAACAAGAGCTTTAGCAAGTGGGAAAATCTCACTCCTTTGAGGTTAGTAACCTAACCTTAATTTTTACTTTGAATACACGTTTAAGGACTTGAATGAGTGTAAATTTCAAAGGAAATTTGTTAAAAACCACTTGTACACTATCCCATATTTTTTGGCAGCTATGGTTAGGGTTTTATTGTGTTGAGCTTAATGAAGTTAAAAGACCATCATGGCAGCCCATAATATGTACACACTAAGTGGATTGATGAAATGCAAGTTAAATGCATGATTTGAGATGTTAGGGTTAGGGTTTGGGTATAAAATGGAGAATTTGATCATGTAATGATGAAAGCGAGTTTTAATGGTCAATTAGTGACCATTTGGTTATGGGTAAATAAGAAATGAGGTGGTTTGATTAGTGGGAATCGCAGTTGGTGTGGCTGCCCATGGTGACCTACAGAATTGGACATGAGTCTAGCAGTTTTGGGCAGCCATAACTTAAATTGTAGAGGTTCAATTGGTGCAAGGCCAATTGGACATGAAACTAGACACATAATGGCACAATTTTGGTGAAGAAACCATGCCCATAAAACCAAACCAAGTGGACCAAAAGCTTGCCTTAATTCGGGTGACCTACAATCTGTTTTTGCAGAATGACCAAATGAACAGTGAGCCATAACTCAATGTAGAAAGGTCCAATTGACCTGAAATTTTAACAACAACAAGATGAGATACATGCCAACAACTTTCATGAAGAAACCTAACCCAAATTATGACCAGAACCTATCCAACAAGTGAGTTGCAATCACTATTCACTGCACTGTAGATAAGGTCAGTCTAGAAAAATTTCAATCTGGCCCGTTATGGTTTTTGGACCATAACTTGAGCTACAAAACTCCAAATAGAGTGATTCAAAAAAGGAAATTCAACTAGACAAAATAAGGAACAACTTTCTTGTTGATCATTTTGCCAAATTTCCACTACAATAATAACTAATAGAACAGTAAAAATGAAGCATGAAAACTAAAAATTTTGCTTAATTAACATTAAACTTAGAAATGGTATTGGCAACTAATACCAACAAATTTTGAATGCAAAATGTGGTATGTTGGGAGTATTAAAACCAATGTACCTATTGTCTATGCAAAAGTCAACATTTTGGTTGACTAAAACTTGAAATTCAAAAATTGTAGAACTCAAAAGTGTAAAATGCCCTAGTATACCTAACAAGATTGGTTTGGATAGCTTAGCATGCCAATAGGGTTCTGTTAGCAGTACTGCATATGGCTTTATGCCATTCTATGTTTCATGGCTTTCCTATGCCATTCTGTGAAATAATAGCCTTTGGCTATGTTATTTGAGTTGATATGCTTGGGTTTTAACCCTGATCATTATTACAGCTTATTAGCTGTTCTGTTGCACACCAGGAGACACAATGTGACCGATGGTGTGATGGTCCGTGGTACTTAGTACCCAGTGCCAGTTTACCCATTTATTGAGTTCAGTCAACTAGTATGGGTTACTCGGGCAATGATAATAAACCTTACCAAAGTTTAATCAAATAATAATGAAATTATATCAGAAGTTAAGTCTACCAAAAAAATGTAAACACACTGTCGACACCATATTTTGGTTGATCCCTTAAATCAATAAACTTTGAAGCCGATCCCCTGCACTGAGTCTCCCTTTGCCAGCCAATCACATTTTCGATCTCTCCTCAAAAGGAATCGAATCAATACTAAGTCCCCATATCATTTAAAGCCTCACCGATCTCTCAAACCAATTGTCAAGTCTCCTGACTAGTCAATTCCATTTCCGATCTCTCTTGTCAAACTAGATTGAACCAACATTAGGCCTTCGTGCCACAAGTCTTATTTCCGATCTCCCTTTTAAAAGTTTGGGGATAATCGTCTGATAAAGTTAAGGTTCCAATCCGGTTTAATGATGATTCCGATCTTAAGTGTTAAAATCAAATTTCAAATTTTAATCAAGTCCCGTTTAGCGTTTGTTCTCAGCCGATCTCATGCTCATAGTGTTTTTCGACCTCTTTCACTTAGATTAATAATCACTTTTAGTTGTTGTGATATGTTTAGACAATCAAGTGCTTATGCAATTCAGATACTTTCCGATCCCATCCATTCATTGAACAAAAAGGGAATTTCATTTCATTTCAAATTAAAATTTATACAAGTCATTCGGCTAGAGGATCACCCCCAGCCTGTTCTACATTTTGTTCGCTTCCTCTCTCACCTTTAGCCTCCTCCTCACTATCCTCACCTTCTTCCTGGGGAGCCAGATCCACTATCCAAGAGAAGTCCTCCTCGGGAAATCGCTTCTTGAGCTCGGCCAAGAGATCCCCATGAGCGTTCACATAAGCACTGGCCTCCCTTGTCACTGCCTCTTCTTCTTTTGCTTTAAGCTCCTCAGTGAGGTGAGCGACTTCAGCAGCTCTGAGCGCCCGAACCTCTTCAAGAACATGAGCCTGCTCGGCAAGCTTATCCTCATAAAATTTCATCCGCCCCTCAATTTCAGATATGTAGTTTTGGGCAGACGAAAGTTGAGATCGGAGGGAAGCAGCTTCCTGACCCACCTTCTCGACATCCTGCCTCAAGCGGTGAGCCTTCTCCCTGATAATATGTTGGCTCACCAGACTCTCCACGCTCAGGTTCATAGTTTGTGTCAGGATATTATCGAGGGTGTTCGGGGTCAGCCTATCCCGATCCTCTCGAAGGCAGATGGAGGACCCCAAGACCTTAGCAAAACCCAGGTTCTCTCGAACCGTGCGGTTCTTCTCCAGCGAGTGGATCGGGATCTGGGCGCCACGGGAAAGGGTCCTCACAGGTGGTTTGGAAGGACCCCCTTCCGCACTCGAAGCAACGGGAGGGGGTGGTGGTGGCGGCTCTTCTTGATGAGGAGGAGACCGGACCACTTCTATGTCGGGGATCGGCTGTCCCGAGGGCTGAGACGAGCATTCTTGCATGTCCCCAGGATCATGCCTGGGCGTCTGAAGCAGCTCGGCCTGCTTCATCTCCCGCACTTTCCGGGAGACCTCTCTTTTCCGCTTCCGGCTCTCTTTAGAAGCCTCGCCGCTTGCCATACCTGCACAGAGAAAAGGTTAGTGAGATCGCTAAGGCCTAAAGATCAGAGATATAGAAAGTACCGAAGCCGAGGTCAGAGAGCTGAAGCCCGCGTTCTTGGCCGGTAACCAGCTGCATAGTCCAATGATGCAATTTGGCTGTCACTGCATCTAAACAAGAGAATTTCTATCTGGCTGCCTGATCTTTCAGTTCCATCACCATTAGGCCCTCTTCTCTATTCAAGGTGATGCGCTTCAGAATTAAGGGGCCCTGGTGTAACCAGCTACGTGGAAAACCCTCAAAGCCGTTCAGAATTTTGCTCCTCAGAATAAAGAAGCGATTCTTCCAATTCTTCAGGGAGGAGGGCAGATCGGTAGAAAGCCCACAATGTGGCTTCGCCTGAAAGAACCAGTACTCATCGTCCTTTCGGTGAGTTAGCCTATGTAGCTCGGCGAATACCTTCGCTGTTGGACTGAGTCCTTTGACTCGGCAAAGGCCTCTGAAGGCCACTAGGATCCGCCATGAGTTCGGGTGAACTTGGGCTATGCACACTTGGTGAAATTTTAAAACTTCCTTGAAGAAGTTGTCAAGAGGGAATCGCAGCCCAGCTTTTAGTTGCTCTTCGTATACCATGATCATATCATTCTCTTCAAAGAAGTGATCGGCTCGAAGATCGCCGTGACACTTAATGAGTTCGTATGAATCAGGCTAAATGTTATACTCTTGGCTGAACGACTGCAGGTCGGTTTCTTGAAGGATTGATGGCAGCTCATCCATAGGAAGGTTTTCTCTCCCTGAAGAATGTGTTTGCCTCGAGGATGCTGCTTGACTGCGGGCTGGAATGGAGGTCCTAGGGGGATCAGATCGCCCGCTTGTTCCGACTAGCTCTACCTCATCTGACGACCACGAGACCTGAATGGAAAGGGGGCTTGCCATTCTCTGACCCTCGGCGCCGCTTATTTTCAAAGAAAAGAGGAAATTTAAACTAAAAGAAAGATCAAAACCCTTACCAGAGTGTGATCGGTGTCGGAAGAAGTTGAAAAAACGAGAGGATTTTGGAATCGCTTACGAAAGGCTAAAAATGACATAAGGGAACAACTGGCGGACTCATCCCCTATTTATACTAGTCTGAGCATTTAATGCTCACGGTGTCCCAAGCGGCGCATCGGTTAGCGGGATTCACCAGCTTTTTCTGACACGTCTCATGAATATTCCAGAAATTCCATAATAAGGAGAGATTGGCTAGTTAGAGATCGGTGAATTAAGGCAAATGTTGGGAAGTGCGGATCGATCAAGGGCTGTTCAGTTAGGAACCGGATCGGATAAACACATCAAAGTTCGGAAAATAATCAATGCAATAATAATAAAAATGATAGTTGTCAAAATAAAATTTTATTTTCAAAAGGTCAGATTATATCATTTGGGCGATCTCTAGAGATCGGATTACATTAAAAGTCGGATTACATCATTTGGGCGATCTCTAGAGATCGGGAAATAATCAATGAAATGATAATAAAAATGATAGTTGTTAAAATAAAATTTTATTTCGAAAGGTCAGATTACATCATTTGGGCGATCTCTAGAGATCGGATTACATCATTTGGGCGATCTTTAGAGATCGGATTACATTAAAAGTCGGATTACATCATTTGGGCGATCTCTAGAGATCGGATTACAAAGGTCTGATTACATTATAGGGGCGATCTTTAGAGATCGGTGGAACATCCTATCTAATAAAGGCCTATGTCAAAGCTTAGTCTCGTGGCTGAATTAAAAGATTTTTCTGGCCATAGACAGCAGATAAACGTACAGCTCAAATGGGGTGATTATGACTCTCATGAGGATGGAGAGTCATCTCCACTGTCATCGACCAGAACCGAGCTATAGTCGGGATGCCCAATGTGGTGAGGAGCCAAATGAACTTCAAGGGGCAGTCACCGATGTTAAGGGGAATATTAGCAGTCTTCTCGCTCGAAATCAGTTCGCTGATTATATCGGTCAAATGATTCGAGATCAATACGATCGAGGTCCTCGATCCAGGTCGGCAAATTAGTCCAGTTCTCTCACTGTCATCAAATGAGGTTATCATAATTCTCCGATCACCGGGATCGTAAATTTTCAGTCGAGGAATAAAGAGGACAATCGAAAAAAGATCAAAAGCAACTATCATGGCCGGGATTATTGCCGAAGCGGTTAGAACAGGAAATGTGAGAAGGAAGAGGAGAAAATCAAATGCGGAGGGGTTTCCCATTGAAGGTATATATATAGGGAAAGTCTGAGCATTTATTGTGAGCAAAAAACAAAGCGGATGCCTTGGGATCCGAAGGAATAAATACTTTGACTGACCAGATAAAGGAGAAGACCGGAGTAGGAGAGGTCGGAAGAGGGGAGCCCAGTATGAGAGATCAGAAAAGGATCGTGTTAGAAAGATCATAAGGGAGGGGAGGTCAAAAAACAAAGAGAATAAGACAACTGCCACTAACTGTCGTCATAATCAGAGCCAAGGTAGTTAAAGCATTGCAGACGAAATCTCCACCGCATGCCTCAGAATCGCCCACATTACTGACAAGTGCCAGAGTATGTCATGACAATGCTGTGCATCCCAATCTCCACCTTTGATCTTACTTGTAAGGACGAGCCCGGAGCCCTTGGATCAAAGAAGAAGGCGACAAGACCGGCGCCTTTTATTCCCAGCCCTTGGATCGCCCTGGACAAGAAAATTTGAGTCGTCAGATTAGAAGAGAAAAAGGACAAAAATTTCTGAAAAGGATCTCAGCCGTTCATTCTGATTCTCTTTAATTCCCAAGTGTCCGATCATGTCCTTCAAAATCCAAACCTTCCATCTCCCTTAAAATGAATCCTGACCCTTCATGGGGAGCACCCTGTCCCTATAAATACCTGTATGAAAACTATTCAAAGGAGGAAAAAAAAAGGGGAAGAAAAGGGTGGTAATTATAGTGGAAAAGCTCCGAAAATTAATTCAATTTCGCTACTCTACTATTTTAAGCAAGAAAGACTTTAGAAACTAGTTTTCTCAAGTATTTTCTTTGAAGAAGTGTTGGACACTGGAACTCCTGATTTCCAGTTTGTTCATTGCTTTGTGGTACTCTTTTTTTTAAGTTTTCAGTTCTGTTTTCACCACCTTTATATCCACCTTTATTTTCTGAGTTCAATCTCATTCATTATCATTCCGGTTCGATTATATGCCAACTAGGCATTCATCATTTCAAGGCAAGCATTAGTCCTCAGACTGTTAGCCCAAAACTCTGCAACATTTATTACTCCATAGTTAGTTCAATAGGTTCAACTCCCTGCAGCTGAGTGTTTGAACTGTTGCCTTATCCAGTGCTCGTCTTTATTTTCTTTTTATTTATGCACGTAATTTTCGTTAAAGTTTGTCTTGTGTCAGAAGGTCTCACGTAGGTGGTTATTCTCATGAGTTTATCTTTTGATGCAATAGTTCATGTCGTTTATTTATTCTTGGTCTTTTATTTATCTCCCAATGCGGGTGTTCAGGTTGCGGGTAACGTATAGGTAGTTTGATAAAGTGTTGGTAGCAGTATCTTGACATAAGAGTTTTTTTAATAAACGTTCGGATAATAAATCAAAGAGTTATGAAGTCAAACCACTAGACTAGCTCGAGAAAATGACTAGGTCAGGAAGAGTGTCGGAATAAAATTGAGTTTCAGATTAACAAATGAAATAAAGCAAATATTGCCTGCCGGAAGGTATTAGTAAGGCGATCACATAGGGGGTCGGTCCAATTCAGTCTGATGTCCCCTATCTAGTCATGAGGTACCAATGAGTTAAAAGAAGCCTCATTAAGATCCCTGGCATCGTCGAATGCCAGAACCCTTAGTCTTAGGCTCTTATGAGGTGTAGCTGTAATCAAATTTTAAGAGGTCGGAAAAGTCCTTATCCGACTCTCATTCAAGTAAAAGAGATCGGAGGAGAGTTCTTATCCGATTCTCAACCAAAATTTTAATAAATATTTAAAAGAGATCGGAGGAGAGTTCTTATCCGATTCTCAATAAAAAATTCTAATAAATATTTAAAAGAGATTGGAAAAGAGTTCTTATCCGATTCTCAATCCAAAATTCTAATAAATATCTAAAAGAGATCGGAGAAGAGTTCTTATCTAATTCTCGATCAAAAATTCTAATAAATATTTAAGAGAGATCGGAAGAGAGTTCTTATCCGATTCTCAACTAAAATTCTAATAAATATCTAAAAGAGATCGGAGGAGAGTTCTTATCCGATTCTCAATCCAAAATTTTAATAAATATTTGAAAGATATCAGAGGAGAGTTCTTATCCGATTCTCAATCAAAATTCTAATAAATATCTAAAAGAGATCAGAGGAGAGTTCTTATCCGATTCTCACTAAAAAATTCTCATAAATATCTAAAAGAGAATGGAGGAGAGTTCTTATCCGATCTCCAATCGAAATTTTAATCTAAAAGAGATCGGAGGATAGTTCTTATCCGATTCTCAAATCGAATTCTAACAAATATGCAAAGTAATCCCACAAACGAAAACCGCAACGCAACACCAATTCACTAAGGTTGTCTCATTTACTTATGCATCTGGGTAATCCGAATTAGTGAAAAATCAAATATTCTTTTTTATCAAAAGGATTAACATTTCCATTCGAATCCCCCCCCCTAACTATCAATTCTAATTTATAAAGAACGTAAGGTTAAATCTACTCACCCTCATTGAGGGATGACGTGGGGTGCCTAACACCTTCCCCACCCATTTACGGACCCCGAACCTAGAATCTCTGTATTTGAAGTGGTTTCATTTTAATTTGCATTTCGCAAATGGTTTTCTTTAATCTCCCTCAAAATTAAAGTGGCGACTCCTCATTCTTTCCCACTTCGATGAGGGTTCGTCCAGGCGACCGCAAAACACCTTGCGACAGCTTGGCGACTCCACTGGGGATTCCTGATTTTCCTTCAACCCTGGCCCAGAGGTCCAAAAGCAGATTTAATTTTATGTTCCTATAAACTAGAATTATAGGTTCAATTTACGAAATTCGAAAACCTTAGTCTATTGATGTTTGTTCTTTCCGCTAACTGCTTTGTTATTTTTGTTTTATATCCTGCAGCATTCTTCGTCTAAAAAGCAAAAATAAAATCTCCCTATATATGGAAGAGGTAAGGGTGTCCATTCACATACTGAACACTCACATAATGTCCTCACACATACCCCGGCTTTCTTACCCTTTTAGGAAAGTAGGAGGGGGTCATGTAGCAGTACCCGTGGGTTTTACCCCGTTAGTATCCGTGAAGGCTTCTGCTCAGATTGAAACTCGTTCTATTTACTGTGATACCCGTGGAACTTTCCCGACAGTATCATGGGGGATAGAATGGGGCTCTCTTGTTCTGATAGGGGCAATTTGGGAACCTGTGGCTTTTAGAAAATTAGACCTTGAGCTAAACTGTCACGATAGCTGGAAGCCGTAGCAAGCTACCTTATAAGATAGAACTATCCAATTAGGTAGCACCTAGCCTGTACTAGGACTCTCCTTATTTTAGGACAAAAGGGGCATACTTACTCTTACCCTATTCTGCTTGTGTTTTATTTAGTTCTTATTTTTGAGGGTAATCTTGAATCACACTGTTAAGAAAACCTACACACTTTCCTACTTTGATAAATGTGTAGGTGTCACTCTGCCAACAGTATAATTCAAAACTACCTAAATTTATCCTGCTAACAAGTCTTTCCTGCAGGCATCACCAAAATAAGGTCTGTAAAAGGATAAGCATCATTTTTAACATGGCATCCTCGAGTCAGTCGGCAGAAGAAGTTCTTAGACTAGAACAGAATGCTAAACCATGGCCCAAACCGCCTCATAGTTCAGTGCCCCCACAAAGTGATACTGGCTTATTACCTCCATTGGACCTGAGCAAAATTGAGGTCAGATTGAACAGTCTCGAGGGTCTGGCTAATGGTTGGAAGTCATTTCCTGACTAGGTCAAAGCACGATTTGAGGAGAAATATGGGAGGATTGCAACCTTGATACGAGTCAAAGTCCAAGTCCCGGCATTAAAGGCCATGCTGTCAGTTTGGAATCCTAAGTATGGGGTGTTCTCTTTCAACGATATCGATACTGCTCTCACTATGGAAGAATATCAGGCATTGCTAGAAATTCCTTATGCGGCACAGAATCGGATCTACCTACACCTTGAGCATAGGTAGACCTGGAAACGGTTTGCACAAATTTTGGGAATTCCCCCAGAAGAAGCAAAGGCAAGAGAAACGGTCAAAGGAAACATGCATGGATGGTATTGGACTTACCTCAAGAAGTGGTTAGATCAATACATCCATAATGAACAATGGGAGCAAGCTTCATTAGCACTTGCTTTGGGGATTTATGGCTTGATATTATTCCCTGGGCCTCCAGGAATTATAACCTATAACGTTGTGGAAATATTCTGGGCAACAGAAAAATAGAAAGTCAACCCGGTACCGGCAATTATTGCAGAGACTTTGTTGACCCTTACTTACTGCAGACAACAAGGCAAGGGATCCATTAAGTGCTATTCTCAATTGTTGCACCTCTGGATCATCAGTCATATATGTCCCGTGGAGATGAAGGGGTTAACATGGTATCTTGACCAGCCTCTCATCGAGAAGATGACCAAATTAGTAATCAGCCAAAAGGATGAGCTGCAGTGGCAAGAATGGATTTTGAGCTTCAACAGCCATGACTACTGTTGGAGGAAATTATGGACGTCGGGTCAATCCATTTTGGTCAGCACGGGGGGTAATCAATCAGTATCCCTAATCGGAGTGACTGGATACACAAGTTACACTCCGGCATTAGTAATGAGACAGTTTGGCTCAACACAGTTCAGAATCAACATTGAAGAATACCACCGAGGTCATTTCTACCATGAGGTCAATGATGAGGAAGGATTGAAAATAGCTCGCAGATCCTAGGAAAACATCACTATGATAGAAAGGTTGCCTAAAGGTCCGAGTGCCACGGGCGATTATCTTAAATGGAGGGCTGACAGGGATCAAGAACACTTAACTACAGATCCAACCAAATTTGAAGGCAGCAACCCTCGTCGAAACGTCCTTTCAGAAGAAGCTGGTGATCGTTTGGCCGACTCCCTACAAAAGGCAAACACCGAAAACTCGCAACTGCAAGAACAAATAAAGCAGTTGGAGGACCAACAGCGGATCCTCAAAAGAAAAGTAAGAAGGCTCAGGGAAGAGGCAAGGACCGAAAAGATGGGGTTCGAAGAGCAAGAGACACGGTGGGAAAAGGAAAGAAGCTCTCTCCAAGTTGTAATAAAAGACGCAGAAGTACAGAATAACAAGCTTCAGAAGAAAATGAAATATCAGGAGATACTCATGAAAGAGTATAAACAAGAAAGCAAAAAGAAGAAGCTTGAACTGAAGGAACAGGCACTGCTTACCGATGATATTCTGAAGGAATGTGTTAAAGAAAAAAAGGAAAAAGAAAGACAAGCCGCTCTCTATCAGGAGCTGAAAGAGAATGTTGACCAGCTGGAGAGAATGATAGCACAGGGGAAACAAGAACTCCTACCTGAATCCGAGTATGCCCTGAAAGTGTTCAATCCTGCCAGACAAGAAGAAAGGCTATATGTGTATCTCAGGAAATGTCATTACATTATAAAGAACCTCCCTGAGCCTAGGCCAATGTAAAGAATGCTGTGTATGAATTATTCAGTTAATGGAATAACTTTTGGGCCATTGTTTAGCAAAATTGTGAATGAATAGTATAACTCCCGTAAGAACCCCCTCGCTAGGGTTATGCGAAAAATTGGATGCATTATATGGACAGGTATCATAGATGCGCATTCAATCCAGTCATTCACAGTCAGACTATCGAACGATGCCATGATAAAATTGATGCAATCATTCTTCCACAGATTTTATTTTGGCTCCCAAATGCCACTATATCCTTTGTCCAAATCAGGACCTTTAATTTTTTTGTTACAAAATTCAAAATTCATTAAAAACTTTTTTCAACGCCCTGCAGAAAATCAATATTGCTTCAAACAAAGCAAGCCTGACTAGACACGCGATTCAACCCAGACAAGTGTACTTAACAAGATCACGAACAAGAAGGTTAATGGAAGACCAGGAACAAGTCTAGAACCTATATGGACAGGTTTCCGAATTGAATGACCAAGTCTCGGAGCTCATGAGACTAATGAGGGAAATGTCCCATAATAAGCCTGCTTCAAAACCTAGCTTACCACTACCTCCCCCACCTCCTACAACGGTTGATTCTCACCATGCTTCAACCTCTTTCACCTTCCAGCCATCGGTACCGGATCCGACAATCATCGTCAATCCGGCCACACTAAATAATGACCCGCCTTTCTCCTATTATCCGGCTGTCTCAAATGCCGAACCATACCCTTCAGTCCTGATCCCTCTAATTCATTCCGCCCCTCATCTCCCAACTGGGGGAGTACCTCTTGCAGTGGGAGGAGAAAATAAGACGAGAGAAAATGAGAAGCTCTCCGCTCTAGAAGAGAGACTAAGAGAAATAGAGGGACTGAACATGTATGGTTCAGTTGATGTGGCATTGCTGAGATTGGTGCCTAATGTGGTGGTGCCACCTAAGTTTAAGGTCCCGGACTTTGACAAATACACAGGGAATTCAGACCCTCGCATTCACTTGGCCATTTATATTACCAAAACGTCCGCCCTGACAGATGACGATCGACTCCTGGTTCACTTTTTTCACGAGAGTCTCTCAGGGGCCGCCCTGAGATGGTGTATTCAGTTGGACAGGAGCAAATTGTGCTCCTGGAAAGATTTGGCAGATGCTTTCCTGAAGTAATACAAGTTCAACTGCGACGTGGCCCCCACAAGGAGAGATCTCCAAAACTTAGTGCCAAGGGACAAGGAAAGCTTCAAAGAATATGCCCAGAGATGGAGAGAGAAAGCGGCAGAAGTATATCCTCCGGTTACTGATAATGAACTATGCTCCTTGTTCATTGAGACATTGAAGGCTCCTTACTTCAATCTGATGATCGGAAATACCTCCAACAGCTTCTCAGACATCATCCAAGCTAGTTAGAGGATAAAAGCCAACTTAAGAATGGGACGATTGCAGGAGTTGACTGAGAACCCTACAAAGAAAAATGCCAGTTTTGGCAAAAAGAAGGAGGGTGATGTGCATTCCATCACCCAGCAGAACCATCACCCCCCACTTCCTTAGAATAACTACCGGCCATATCCTCCTCATGGCCAAACCATTGCAAACATTCCACCCCCTTTCCCAAATTATCCTTGCCCACGCCCACAGTATCCACCACCGACAAATTACCAACCTAGACCACCTCAAAATAACCCAAGACCACCAAGAAATCCTGATCCACCTCTTGCCCTGCCACTTAGTAAAATATACCGATACCTTGTCCGTATAGACCATATAGTTCCAATTCCCCTTGACCCAATTCAGCCGCCATACCCTAGGTGGTATGATGCCAGTGCCCGGTGTGAGTATCATGGAGGGGCACAAGGGCATTCAACTGATAACTGTGGGGAACTCAGGGGAAGGGTGCACGCCCTAATCAGGACTGGGTGGTTGAAGATTGAAGGGAATGGTTCTCTCCCCAATGTTACCTCAAACCCATTGCCCAATCATGGTGCGGGCAATTGTGCAAATATGATAGAGTTGGAAGGAGAAGGGTCAACCTTGGAAGTGGATCAACTAATTCCTCACTTTGGGGAAATTTTGACAATGGCAGTAAGGGAAGGTTACCTCCACCCCCAAATAATAGAACCTGAAGATAGGACGGGATGCCGCTATCATGGTAGGGCAGCTAACCACGAGCTACAAAATTATGAAGAATTTAAGCAAGAGGTTCAGAACTTACTGTCCCTCAAAGTTCTGAAATACCAGGCAAAGTCAAAAATGGAGGGCAGAGTAAATACAACCTGACTCGGCCAAAATGCCTCTACCCCTAATCACAGAATCACTTTCTCACCCCCAGTATCATCACCACCAGTAACAGTCATATGAACCCCGCCTCAGCTCCCTGTTATAAACACCCATGCCATACCTTGGAATTATAACTTCCAAGTTTTCACCCAAGGAGCATCAAACAGTACATCGACTCCTAATCTTGCTTCACCTAAGGCACCTCCAAAACCATGCTTCACTCCTCATGAGCATTTCAAAATGACTTATGCTTGACCTACCAGCAGTACTACTCCTCAAGCTAATCCTCAGCCCATCGCTGCCACAAAATCTTCCCCCCTTGAGCCAGAAGTTGAGTTTATAACCAGAAGTGGGAGGTGTTACGGGAATGAGGAAAAGGAAAAGAAGAGAGGGAAACTAAAAATGGAAGAACTGCGAGAAAATACGAAAGAGGAGGCTGAGAAAGCAGAGAGAGAAGAACCTGCCGGACCTAAAGAAGAGGAGGAGCTGTTTCTTCAAATAATGAAGCAAAGTGAGTACGATGTGGTGGAACAGTTAAGAAAGACACCTGCTCGAATTTCATTGTTGTTGCTAATTTTGAGCTCTAAGGTGCACCGTCAAGCCCTGCAGAAAATTCTGGATCAGGCCTTTGTGAACCCCGACATCACACCGGGGTAGTTTGAGAAGATAGTAGGACAAATTCAGGCATCCAGTTTTGTCACTTTCTCAGAAGAAGAGATAGACCCTACAGGCTTAGCACACACTAAGGCCCTACATGTGGCAGTTAAGTGCAAAGGTTGCATAGTAGCCAAGGTCTTTATTGATAATGGATCCGCGCTCAATGTACTGCCTAATCCCACCCTGGCTAGGCTCCCGGTTGACCGTTCAAATATACGTCAGAGTGCTATGGTGGTAAGAGCCTTTAACGGTACAAGAAGAGAAGTGCTGGGAGACATTGACTTACCCCTCCAAATTGGCACATGCACCTTCAACGTCACATTCCAAGTGATGAACATCGAACCTGCGTACACTATGTTGCTGGGGAGGCCTTGGATCCATTCAGCAAATGCCGTCCCTTTAACTTTGCACCAGAAGATTAAGTACATTATGAACGGCAAAATCATCACTGTGAGAGGGGAAGAAGCCATATTGGTCACCAAGCCACAATCACTTCCTTATGTGGAAACTGCTGAGGAGTCGTTGGAAAGCTCTTTCCAGGCCCTCAAATTACAAGAAACCACCTAAAATGAAGGGGCTATGACTATGGTAGCCAAGGTGATGTTGAGGAATGGGTATGAAGAGGGCAAGGGGTTAGGCGCCACATTGCAAGTGATTGTCGAACCTATACCGGCTATCCAGAAGGTTGGCCGTTGCTGTTTGGGTTATGAGGAAGACGCCCTCATGGATGGGCGATTCTGGATGAGGAATAGGCTTTGGGATCAAAGATTTGATCAGAAAATCAGGAAAATGAAGGTAGTCTTGAGAATCACGGAGGTCTTCACTAAATCGGTCATTGAAAATCCGGCAGAGATTGAAGAATCACCCGATGAACCATCCATCGATGTTATCCATCTTGATTCCTTGTATAAGGCTCTAGTCTCGCTAATAGCTGAAGGGCAAGAATTGGACAACTGGACAGCAAAGGACATCCCTGTACTTAATTTCGAGTAAAGTACTTTTGGTTATCTACACTTGATCATTTTGTCCATGGTGGCAAGTGTAATATTGTAAATGGACTCTTTTCTTATGTCATAAATGTTAATGAATTAATAGCGCATTTTATATCCAATTCTCTTTTTCTTTCCTTTTGAAATCCATTCTTATAATATATTCCATTTTTGTTCATTCAGGACCATTCATCAATTAACACTTAATAATTCAATAGACTCAGAAATTCCTCTGGTTAATTTTGAAATCCCCATAACTGCCATTACTTCAAGTGATTCTGAAGTGGAACTTACAGAAGAAAGAGATCAAAGAGATGAACCTTCCCTAGTGCCTTGTGGAAACGAAACTCACACCGTAAACTTAGGCACGGAATAAGTGAAAAGGGAACTTAAGGTTGTGGAGAGTGAAGAATTAGAAGATATGATCAGTTTGCTCAAGGAATTCCTAGACGCATTTTCTTGGAGCTATGATGATATGATTGGTTTGGACCCTCATGTAGTGACGCACAAAATTCCCCTAATTTCGGGGACAATCCCGGTAAAGCAAAAATTAAGAAGAATGAATCCTGACACACTGCTCAAAGTTAGGGATGAGGTAAAGAAGCAGTATGATGCTGGGTTTCTGGAAGTGGTAAAATATCCCCAATGGATAGCTAACGTTGTCTCGGCAATAAAGAAGGACAGGAGAGTCAGGGTGTGTGTTGATTACAGGGATCTTAATAAAGCAAGCTTGAAAGATGATTTCCCTCTTCCTCACATTGATGTGTTAGTAGACAATGCTGCGGGATTGGGCAGGTGTTCGTGTATCGATGGGGCATCGGGGTACAATCCAATCCCAATGGATGAGGAAGACAAGGAGAAAACTGCTTTTATCACTCAATGGGGGGTATTTTGTTATTGGGTCATGCCTTTCGGGTTAAAAAATGCTGGCGCCACCTACCAACGCGCTATGGTCACATTATTCCATGATATGATGCATAAAGAAGTGGAGGTGTACGTGGATGATATGATCATCAAATCCAGGGGAGAAAAGAGCCATGTGCAGGTGATGAGGAAAGTATTCGAGAGACTTAGGAAATATCAACTGAAACTAAACCCTGCCAAATGCATATTCGGAGTTAGATCTGGGAAATTTTTGGGATTCATAGTGAGCGAGAAGGGAATAGAAGTTGATCCAGACAAAGTTTGAGCCATTCAAGAGATGCCATCCCCAAAAACAAAAAGGGACGTGCGCAGTTTCCTGGGGAAGTTGAACTACATATCAAGGTTTATTTCCAATCTCACCGCTAAAGCTAAGCCTATTTTTAGACTACTCCGAAAGAACAACACCACTCAATGGGATTCAGTTTGTCAAGAGGCTTTCGAGAAAATCAAGCAGTACCTGTCCAACCCACCAGTATTGGTTCCGCTGGTCGCGGAAAGGCCTCTGATTCTGTATATGGCAGTCCAACAAAGCTCAATGGGATGTGTTTTGGGGCAATATGATGATACCGGCCGAAAGGAGAGGGCTATTTATTACCTGAGCAAAAAATTCAATGATTGTGAGTCAAGGTACTCTTTCCTAGAGAAAACTTGCTGTGCATTAGTCTGGACAGCAAATCGCCTCAAACACTACATGTCGAATCATAAGACCTGGCTCATCTCTAGATGGATCCTATTAAGTATGTATTCGAAAGCCCATTTGTGCCAGGAAGGATAGCCAAATGGCAGGTCATACTCTCCCAATATGACATTGTCCATATGACCTGGAAAGCAGTCAAAGGTAGCGTGATCGCTGATCTCCTAGCAGAAAACTCTATCCAGGATTATAAAGCTCTGGATTTTGAGTTCCCTGATGAGCATATTAACAAAGTAGACTGCGGAGAAGAAGAGCCAGCTAATATATGGTAAATGTATTTCGACGGAGTTGTCAATTTGTCCAGTAGTGGAATAGGAGCTGTATTGGTATCCCCGGATGGAAAACACTTCCCGATAGCTATCAAGTTAAGATTTGACTGCACCAACAACGTCACAGAATATGAAGCTTATGTGATGGGTCTACAAGCTGCCATCGAAATGAAATTCAGGAAGTTGGAGGTATATGGAGACTCAGCCCTGATCATTTATCAAGTGAAGGGAGAATGGCAAACTAAGGATTCTAAGCTAGTCCCATATCAGAAGTACTTACTGGAGCTGATTAAGAAATTCGAATAAATCTCTTTCACTCACCTTAGTCGAGACAAGAATCAATTTGCAGATGCCTTAGCCACCCTGGCTGTTATGGTTCAAATGGAAGAAGGGCAGACGACTCAGGTAGTAAAGATTAAAGCAAAGAGTGAGCCAGCATACTGCTTCATGATCGAAGAAGAACCTGATGGTAAACCTTGGTACCATGACATATTGCTTTACATCAGAACCAGAGAATTCTCCTCAAGGGCGAGCAAAAACGAAAAGAGGATGATTAGGAGATTAGCATTGGAATACTTCCCTAGTGGAGAAACTCTATACAAAAGGAGCTCCAACGGCGAATTGTTGAGATGTGTGGATGCAAAAGAAGCGAAGAGAATCCTTTTCGAGACTCATGAGGGAAACTGTGCAACCCATGCCAATGGGCATATGATGGCTAAGCAAATCATGAGACAGGGATATTTTTGGACTACCATGGAAAAGGATTGCGTCGAGTATTTTCAAAAGTGCCATAAGTGTCAAATCTACACAGATCTGATAAATGTTCCGCCTCACCAATTGTTCAACCTCGTTTCACCATGGCCTTTTGCAATGTAGGGCATCGATGTGATTGGTCCCATCCACCCTAAGGCATCCAATGGGCATAGATTTATCCTGGTGGCTATCGATTATTTTTCTAAATGGGTCGAAGCGACATCATATGCCCACATTACACAGAACACATTTCTCAAATTCCTTAGAAATAATATGATCTGCCGGCATGGCCTCCCTAATGAAATCGTCACTAACAACGCCAAGAATTTGAATGGCCCAAAGATTCAGAGATTATGTGATCAATATAAAATCCGACATCTCAATTCCTCACCATACTGTCCCCAAATGAATGGAGCAGTGGAAGCTGCAAACAAAAATATCAAGAGAATAATCCGGAAAATGATAGTCACTTATAAGGATTGGCTTGATATGCTTCCCTACGCCCTTCACGCATACCGGACTTCTGTAAGGACATCAACTGGGGCAACCCCATACTCACTGGTTTACGGGATGGAAGCTGTATTACCTATTGAGGTAGAAATTCCTTCTCTAAGAATTCTAAAAGAATCAGGGATTGATGAGTCGAAATGGATCCAGTCAAGGTTGGACCAATTAAATTTGCTAGATGAGAAGAGGCTAGCAGCGGCATGTCACGGGCAGTTATACCAAAGGAGAATGGCCAGGGCATTTAACAAAGGTGTTCGCCCACGTGAATTTCACCCGGGGGACTTAGTCCTAAAGAAAGTGCTTCCAAATCAAAACGATCCCCAGGGTAAATGGTCACCAATCTACGAGGGACCCTATGTGGTTAAAAAAGCATTTTCTGGTGGGGCATTGATCTTGACCCACATGGATGGTGAAGAATTTCCAAGACCCATGAATGCAGACACCGTCAAAAGATACGATGCCTAAAAAAAAAAAAAAAGGTAGGGGTGAAAACCCAAAAGGGCGCTCCTAGCAAAATGTGCGAAGGAAGGCGAAAACCCTGGAAGAGCACTTTTTGTAAAATGAGTGAGAGACGAAAACCCGAAAGGGCGTCCTGAAAGAGTGAGCAAAAAAAAAAAAAAATCTAGGGGTGAAAACCCGAAAGGGCATCCCAAGAACCAGAAAAAGGAGAAATAAGGAAGGGGGCATGAAACCGAGGATGGAAATAAACCGTCACGGCATGAATCTTCGTTAACAGAGCATTTGAAATAATGGCAGTTAAGGGACTTCAAAGCTAACTACAAGGAATATGTGAGATCTATCCTTGTATCCTTTTTCTTTAAAACTGTATCTTTGTTTCTTAAAGCCTTAATAAAGTCATCCTTTCACTCCAATCTATCTTCTTCACATTTCAATTTGTCTTTTTGCTTTATCTTTATACTCACACTCTAATGTTGTTTTCTCTGCGCTATTAATCAGTTAAGATTTTGCCATAAGATTAGGATTTAAAAATTGATAACCTCATGTACTTTGCTATGAGATTTGCAGGGAATGGTCTAAAAAAAAAAAAAAAAAAAAACTAGAGGTGAAAACCTGGAAGGGCGCTTCTAGTCAAATGGGCGAAAGGAAAGTGAAAACCCGCAAAGGCGCTTTTCATAAAATAAGAAGAGGGGCATCTAAAGAAATAAGTAAGGAAAAGGAGATCATAGGTCAAGTCTTGTAACTCGTCCTCCATTAGATACTGTTAAGTACACTTCATCGGGGAGGAACTTCTCGTGTCGAAGATTAGACTTGCTTTGTAAGTTGATTTTAATTTTCCTGCATTTAAATTTCCTGTTAATCAACCTCTGGTTCCTTGATCTAAGTTGATTTTAATTTTCCTGTATTTAAATTTCCTGTTAATCAACCTCTGGTTCCTCGATCTAAGTTGATTTTAATTTTCTAACATTTTAATTTCCTGTTATTAACCTCAGGGTGCCGACCCAGGTGGGTTTTAGTTTCCTGACTTTAACTTCAAATTTCAAATTTTAATCATCCAAAATATGGGTCTGAATCTTTCATAATCCTTACATGGAAATTTTCTTTCCAGTAGGAATTATGTAAAGAGGGGCAGCTGTCGACACCATACTTTGGCCAATCCCTGAAATTAATAAACTTTGAAGCCGATCCCCTGCACTCAGTCTCCCTTTGCTAGCCAATCACATTTTCGATCTCTCCTCAAAAGGAATCGGATCAATACTAAGTCCCCATATCATTTAAAGCCTCACCGATCTCTCAAACCAATTGTCAAGTCTCCTGACTAGTCAATTACATTTTCGATCTCTCTTGTCAAACGAGATTGAACCAACATTAGGCCTTCGTGCCACTAGTCTTATTGCCGATTTCCCTTTTAAAAGTTTGGGGATAATCGTCTCATAAAGTTAAGGTTCCAATTCGGTTTAATGATGATTCCGATCTTAAGTGTTAAAATCAAATTTCCAATTTTAATCAAGTCCCGTTTAGCGTTTGTTCTCAGCCGATCTCATGCTCATAGTGTTTTCCGACCTCTTTCACTTAGATTAGTAATAACTTTTAGTTGCTGTGATATGTTCAGACAATCAAGTGCTTATGCAATTCAGATACTTTCCGATCCCATCCATTCATTGAACAAAAAGGGAATTTCATTTCATTTCAAATTAAAATTTATACAAGTCATTCGGCTGGAGGATCACCCCCAGCCTATTCTACATTTTGTTCGCTTCCTCTCTCACCTTCAGCCTCCTCCTCACTATCCTCACCTTCGTCCTGGGGAGTCAGATCCACCATCCAAGAGAAGTCCTCCTCGGGATATCGCTTCCTGAGCTCGGCCAAGAGATCCCTATGAGCATTCACATAAGCACTGGCCTCCCTCGTCACTGCCTCTTCTTCTTTTGCTTTAAGCACCTCAATGAGGCGAGCGACTTCAGCAGCTCTGAGCGCCCGAACCTCTTCAAGAACATGAGCCTACTCGGCAAGCTTATCCTCATAAAATTTCATCCACCCCTCAATTTCAGATATGTAGTTTTGGGCGGACAAAAGTTGAGATCGGAGGGAAGTAGCTTCCTGACCCACCTTCCCGACATCCTGCCTCAAGCGGTAAGCCTTCTCCCTGATAATATGTTGGTTCACCAGACTCTCCACGCTCAGGCTCATAGTTTGTGCCAGGATATCGTCGAGGCTGTTCGGGGTCAGCCTATCCCGATCCTCCTGAAGGCAGATGGAGGACCCCAAGACCTTAGCAAAACCCGGGTTCTCTCAAACCGTGCGGTTCTTCTCCAGTGAGTGGATCAAGATCTGGGCGCCGCAGGAAAGGGTCCTCACAGGTGGTTGGGAAGGACCCCCTTCCGCATTCGAAGCAACTGGAGGGGGTGGTGGTGGCGGCTCTTCTTGACGAGGAGGAGACTGGACCACTTCGAAGTCGGGGATCGGCTGTCCCGAGGATTGAGATGAGCCTCCTTGCATTTCCCCATGATCATGCCTAGGCGTCTGAAGTAGCTCGGCCCGCTTCATCTCCCGCACTTTCCGAGAGACCTCTCTTTTCTGCTTCCGGCTCTCTTTAGAAGCCTCGCCGCTTGCCATACCTGCACAGAGAAAAGGTCAGTGAGATCGCTAAGGCCCAAAGATCAGAGATATAGAAAGTACCGAAGCCGAGGTCAGAGAGCTGAAGCCCGCGTTCTTGGCCGGTGACCAGTTGCATAGTCCAATGATGCAGTTCGGCTGTCACTGCATCTAAATAAGAGAATTTCTGTTTGGCCACTTGATCTTTCAGTTCCATCACCATTAGGCCCTCTTCTCTATTCAAGGTGATGCACTTCGGAATTAAGGGGCCCTGGTGTAGCCAACTACGTGGGAAACCCTCAAAGCCGTTCGTAATTTTGCTCCTCAGAATAAAGAAGCGATTCTTCCAATTCTTCAGGGAGGAGGGCAGATCGGTAAAGAGCCCACAATGTGGCTTCGCCTGAAAGAACCAGTACTCATCGTCCTTTCGGCGAGTTAGCCTATGTAGCTCTACGAATAACTTCGCCATTGGACTGAGTCCTTTGGCTCGGCAAAGGCCTCTGAAGGCCACTAAGATCCGCCATGAGTTCGGGTGAACTTGGGCTATGCACACTTGGTGAAATTTTAAATCTTCCTTGAAGAAGTCGTCAAGAGGGAACCGCAGCCTAGATTTTAGTTGCTGTTCGTATACCATGATCATATCATTCTCTTCAAAGAAGTGATCGGCTCGAAGATCGCCATGACACTTAATGAGTTCGTATGAATCGGGCTGAATGTTATACTCTTGGCTGAACGACTGCAGGTCAGTTTCTTGAAGGATTGATGGCAGCTCGTCCATGGGAAGGTTTTCTCTCCCTGAAGAATGTGTTTGCCTCAAGGATGCTGCTTGACTGCGGGCTGGAATGGAGGTCCTAGGGGGATCAGATCGCCCACTTGTTCCAACTACCTCTTCCTCATCTGACGACCACGAGACCTGAATGGAAAGGGGGCTTGCCTCTCTCTGACCCTCGGCGCCGCTCATTTTCAAAGAAAAGAGGAAATTTAAACTAAAAGAAAGATCAAAACCCTTACCGGAGTGTGATCGATGTCGGAAGAACTTGAAAAAATGAGAGGATTTTGGAATCGCTCACGAAAGGCTGAAAATGACATAAGGGAACAACTGGCGGACTCATCCACTGTTTATACTAGTCTGAGCATTTAATGCTCACGGTGTCCCAAGCGGCGCATCGGTTAGCGGGATTCGCCAGCTTTTTCTGACACGTCTCACGAATATTCCAGAAATTCCATAATAAGGAGAGATTGGCTAGTTAGAGATCGGTGAATTAAGGCGAATGTTTGGAAGTGCGGATCGATCAAGGGCTGTTCAGTTAGGAACCGGATCGGATAAACACATTAGAGATCGAAAAATAATCAATGAAATGATAATAAAAATGATAGTTGTTAAAATAAAATTTTATTTTCGAAAGGTCAGATTACATCATTTGGGCGATCTCTAGAGATCGGATTACATCATTTGGGCGATCTTTAGAGATCGGATTACATTAAAAGTCGAATTACATCATTTGGGCGGTCTCTAGAGATCGGATTACATTAAATGTCGGATTACATCATTTGGGCAATCTCTAGAGATCGGATTACATTAAAGGTCTAATTACATCATAGGGGCGATCTTTAGAGATCGGTGGAACATCCTATCTAATAAAGGCCTACGTCAAAGCCTAGTCTCGTGGCTGAATCAAAAGATTTGTCCGGCCATAGATAGCGGATAGACGTACAGCTCAGATGGGGTGATTATGACTCTCATGAGGATGGAGAGTCATCTCCACTGTCATCGACTAGAACCGAGCTGTAGTCAGGACACCCAATGTGGTGAGGAGCCAAATGAACTTCAAGGGGCAGTCACCGATGTTAAGGGGAATATTAGCAGTCTTCTCGCTCGAAATCAGTTCGCCGATTATATCGGTCGAACGATTCGAGATCGACGTGATTGAGGTCCTCGATCCAGGTAGGCAAATTAGTCTGGCTCTCTCACTGTCATCAAACGAGGTTATCATAATTCTCCGATCACCGAGATTGTAAATTTTCAGTCGAGGAATAAAGAGTACAATCGGAAAAAGATCAAAACCAACTATCATGGCCTGGATTATTGCTGGAGCGGTTAGAATAGGAAATGTTAGAAGGAAGAGGAGAAAATCAAATGCGGAGGGGTTTCCCGTTAAAGGTATATATATAGGGAAAGTCTGAGCATTTATTGCGAGCAGAAAATGAAGCGGATGCCTCGAGATCCGAAGGAATAAATGCTTTGATTGAACGGATAAAGGAGAAGACCGGAGTAGGAGAGGTTAGAAGAGGGGAGCCCGGTATGAGAGATCGAAAAAGGATCATGTTAGAAAGATCGGAAGGGAGGGGAGGTCAGAAAACAAAGAGAGTAAGACAACTGCCGCTAACTGTCGTCATAATCAGAGCCAAGGTAGTTAAAGCGTTGCAGACGAAATCTCCACCGCACGCCTCAGAATCGCCCACATTACTGACAGGTGCCAAAGTATGTCATGACAGTGCTGTGCATCCCAATCTCCACCATTGATCTTACTTGTAAGGATGAGCCCAGAGCCCTTGGATCAAAGAAGAAGATGACAAGACCAGTGCTTTTTATTCCCAGCCCTCGGATTGCCATGGAAAAGAAAATTTGAGCCGTCAGATTAGAAGAGAAAAAGGATAAAAATTTCTGAAAATGATTTCAGTCGTTCATTCTGATTCTCTTTAATTCCCAAACGTCCGATCATGTCCTTCAAAATCCAAACCTTCCATCTCCCTCAAAATGAATCCTGACCCTTCATGGGGAGCACCCGGTCCCTATAAATACCTGCGTGAAAACTGTTCAAAGGAGGAAAAAAAAAGGGGAAGAATAGGGTGGTAATTATAGTGGAAAAGCTCTGAAAATTATTTCAGTTTCGCTACTCTGCTATTTTAAGCTAGAAAGACTTTAGAAACCAGTTTTCTCAAGTATTTTCTTTGAAGAAGTGTTGGACACTGGAACTCCTGATTTCCAGTTTGTTCATTGCTTTGTGATACCCTTTTTTTTAAGTTTTCAGTTCTGTTTTCACCACCTTTATATCCACCTTTATTTTCTGAGTTCAATCTCATTCATTATCATTCCGGTTCGATTATATGCCAACTAGGCATTCGTCATTTCAAGGCAAGCATTAGTCCTCAGACTATTAGCCCGAAACTCTGCAACATTCGTTACTCCATAGTTAGTTCAATAGGTTCAACTCCCTGCAGGTGAGTGTTTGAACCGTTGCCTTATCCAGTGCTCATCTTTATTTTCTTTTTATTTATGCACATAATTTTCGTTAAAGTTTGTCTTGTGTCAGAAGGTCCCACGTAGGTGGTTATTCTCATGAGTTTATCTTTTGATGCAATAGTTCATGTCGTTTATTTATTCTTGGTCTTTTATTTATCTCCCAATGCGGGTGTTCAGGTTACGGGTAACGTATAGGTAGTTTGATAAAGTGTTGGTAGCAGTATCTTGACATAAGAGTTTTTTTAATAAACGTTCGGATAATAAATCAAAGAGTTATGAAGTCGAACCACTAGACTAGCTCGAGAAAATTACTAGGTCAGGAAGAGTGTCGGAATAAAATTGAGTTTCAGATTAACAAATGAAATAAAGCAAATATTGCCTGTCGAAAGGTATTAGTAAGGCGATCACATAGGTGGTCGGTCAAATTCAGTCTGATGTCCCCTATCTAGTCATGAGGTACCAATGAGTTAAAAGAAGCCTCATTAAGATTCCCGGCATCGTCGAATGCCAGAACCCTTAGTCTTACGCTCTTATGAGGTGTAGTTGTAATCAAATTTTAAGAGGTCGGAAAAGTCCTTATCCGACTCTCATTCAAGTAAAAGAGATCGGAGGAGAGTTCTTATCCGATTCTCAACCAAAATTTTAATAAATATTTAAAAGAGATCAGAGGAGAGTTCTTATCCGATTCTCAATCAAAAATTCTAATAAATATTTAAAAGAGATCGGAAGAGAGTTCTTATCCGATTCTCAACCAAAATTTTAATAAATATCTAAAAGAGATCGGAGGAGAGTTCTTATCCGATTCTCAATCCAAAATTTTAATAAATATTTAAAAGAGATCGGAGGAGAGTTCTTATCCGATTCTCAATCCAAAATTCTAATAAATATCTAAAAGAGATCAGAGGAGAGTTCTTATCCGATTCTCAATCCAAAATTTTAATAAATATTTGAAAGAGATCGGAGAAGAGTTTTTATCCGATTCTAAATCAAAATTCTAATAAATATCTAAAAGAGATCGGAGGAGAGTTCTTATCCGATTCTCACTAAAAAATTCTCATAAATATCTAAAAGAGATCGGAGGAGAGTTCTTATCCGATCTCCAATCGAAATTTTAATCTAAAAGAGATTGGAGGAGAGTTCATATCCGATTGTCAAATCGAATTTCTAACAAATATGCAAAGTAATCCCACAAACGAAAACTGTAACACAACACCAATTCACTAAGGTTGTCTCATTTACTTATGTATCTGGGTAATCCGAATTAGTGAAAAATCAAATATTCCTTTTTATCAAAAGGATTAACATTTCCTTTCGAACCCCCCCTAACTATCAATTCTAATTTATAAAGAACGTAAGGTTAAATATGCTCACCCTCATTGAGGGACGAGGTGGGGTGCCTAACACCTTCCCCACCCATTTACGGACCCCGAACCTATAATCTCTGTATTTGAAGTGGTTTCATTTTAATTTGCATTTCACAAATGGTTTTCTTTAATTTCCCTCAAAATTAAAGTGGCGACTCCTCATTCTTTCCCACCTCGGTGAGGGTTCATCCAGGCGACCGCAAAACACCTTGTGACACACACATTCTGCATATTCGTTTCATTTTATGTTATTTTATATTATTTTATATTGTCACCACTAGACAGAATTGCTTAGCATGTCGCTTTTGCCACGCGCACGTACTGGAGACCTAACTGGGGAGCACAACAGACATCAGACGGGGTGAGCCTTCAGAGCTACATCCGGGGTCCAGAGTCACCTCACATCTGCACTGCATATGGTAGGACATTAGGACTATAGGTGGCCCTTTTGTTTTTTTGCATTTTGTATTAGTTTGGATTATAACTATAAACTCCTGTAATTATGTATTAATGTAAATATATGAAATTTCATAATATTGAGATTTTCTGCATAATGCATGTTGATAAATGAAATGTTGAGAATTATTTGTGAATATGCTTCAAGTGATGAAGTGAACAGAAAGGTTTTGAAAATAGTATTGTGATTTGAGATTGAGATTTTTGAGATTGACTTGAATGTGTATAATGGAGTTTGGATTTGGAAATTATTTTGGAAGTGTTTTTAAACAGGTTCAGAAGAACTGTTTTTCTAATTTAGAGCCGGCACTCTGCTAGATTTTCTATAACATTTGCGGATAAATTCAGATTTATCAAAATTGAAAATAATTGAATTATAAAGGGATAAATTATAATAGAAACATAAATTGGTGCTCCAGCACACTGAGTGGCATAACTTGCTCGGTTACACTGTAGACGAGTAAGGGGTGTCACATTTAGTGGTATCAAAGCATCGGTTTAGGCATTTCTGGGCCTAGATAGAGTACATACCATTGCATTGGATTTGTAAGTGTTGAGGTGACACAGATGCAGATCTGTTTATTTTCTTATTTTGAATAGGATATGGATCCTGCTTCGCAAAGAGCAGTTGAGGTAGAGGTGGAGAGTCGTGCTCCACCAAAAGCTAAATCTAGGGGCAGGGTAGAATCTGCTCCACCAGCAGCTAAGGCACCTGCCCAACCTTAGTTTGCTCTATTTCAACAAATGACAGAGTTTTACCGGCAAATGATGGGGGCAATTCCACCACCACAACCACTGCCACAACCTCCACCAGCACCACATAAATCTCATCTTGAGAAATTGAGGAAGCATGGGGCTATGGACTTCTTTGGGAAGAGGGAAGATGATCCCATGGCCACAGAAAATTGGTGGATAGAACCATCAGAGTGCTGAAACAGCTAAATTGCACCCCCGAGCAGAACCTGGTGGGTGCTGTGTCCCTACTTCAGGATGATGCATATCAGTGATGGGACACAGTAACCAGTGAGGTGCAACCTGAACGGATCACCTGGGAATTCTTCCTCACAGAGTTCAGGAAGAAATATATTAGCAAAGTGTATTTAGAAGAGCGAAGAAGGGAATTTATCAGTCTGAGACAGAGACAGTTGTCAGTGGCTGAGTATGAGCGTGAATTTGTCTGACTGAGCAGATATGGGAGGGATATAGTCCCTACAGAGGCAGAGAGGTGCCGAAGGTTTAAAGAAGGGCTCAATGACAACATCAAAGTCATGATCACAGCATTGGAAATCACAAATTTTGCTAAGCTAGTGAATGCTGCATCAAAAGTGGAAAGGGTCAGAATCAATGAACAAAATAGAAGGGAAAGACAACAGAAGAGGGGTCCAGGTCAGTCTAGTACATTTTCTGCTCCCAGTAAGAAGAGTAAGGGTCCTCCTGCTTAGAGTTCAGGACCACCACAGGGTCAGGGTCAGTCTCAGGGGCCCAGACTATAGTTCACACCTAGGAGAGGCCAGTCCACGCCATCAATGGGCAGCTCTCCAGGGACGGTGTTTAGGAGACCAGCCCGTGCATCTTCTGCTTGTCAGTACTGTCAGAAGTGGCATAAGGGGGAATGTTGGTGAGTGACCGGTGCATGCTTATGGTATGGATCGACAGAACACCAGATCAAGAATTGTCTGAAGAGGACTACTACTGTTGCTCCAACACAAACTGACAGACCTGCTCCTGCACCACAAAGGGGTAGGAAGCCCGGTAAACCTGAGGCAGCTGGTCCATCACTGAGGCCTGCATCTGAGTCAGCTGAGAGGCCAGACACTAGAATACCAGCCAGGGCCTATGCCATCAGAGCTCAGGAGGAGCAAGATGCCCCCGGATGTCATCAGGGGTATGTTTTCCCTCTACAACACTTCTATGCATGCATTGGTGGATCCAGGATCCACTCATTCCTACATTTGCATCAAACTACCCATAGATAGGGGAGTTCCAGTAGAGGAGATTGATCAAGACATTCTGGTCACAAATCCACTAGGCCACAGTGTGGTAGTGAATAAGGTGTATAAAGGTTACCCGTTAAGGATTCAGGGGTATGAATTCTTGGCAGACCTAATTAAATTGCCCTTCCACGAGTTTGATGTGATTTTGGGTATGAACTGGTTGTCACGTCATCAGGCAATAGTTGATTGCAAATTGAAGAGGATTTCTCTAAAAACTTCTGAGGGTAATGAGATCACTGTTGTGTGTGATAGGACAGATTTCCTGTCCAATGTTATTTCAGCCACGGTTGCAAGAAGATTGATGAAAAAAGGCTGTGAAGCTTACTTAGCACATGTGGTTGATACTAGGCAAGCTAAGCCAAACCTAAGTGATATACCCACAGTGAGAGACTTCCCAGATGTATTTCCTGAAGAGTTGCTTGGTTTACCACCAGAAAGGGAAGTCGAGTTTGCTATTGAGGTAATGTCGGGTACAGCACCAATTTCTATTGCTCCTTATAGGATGGCACCCATTGAATTGAGGGAGTTGAAAACTCAGTTGCAAGAGTTGCTTGATAAGGGGCTCATACGCCCCAGTGTGTCACTATGGGGAGCTCCGGTGCTGTTTGTGAAAAAGAAGGATGGAACTTTGAGATTGTGTATTGATTACCGGCAGTTGAACAAAGTAACTGTGAAGAACAAATATCCATTGCCCAGAATTGACGATCTGTTTGATCAGTTGAAGGGAGCTGGTGTATTTTCAAAAATTGATCTCAGATCAGGGTATCATTAGTTGAGGGTAAAGGATGCAGATATGTCAAAAATTGCATTCAGAACCTGGTATGGGCACTATGAAATTTCTAATGATGCCGTTTGGGTTAACAAATGCACCAGCAGCATTTATGGACCTTATGAACCGTATCTTCCATTCATACTTAGATCGGTTTGTAGTGGTCTTTATTGATGATATTCTGGTGTATTCCAAGACCAGGGAAGAACATGATGAATAGTTGAGGATTTTTCTGCAAACCTTGTGAGAAAAGGAGCTGTATGCTAAGTTGTCCAAGTGTGACTTCTGGATGAGTGAAATCTCTTTCCTTGGATACATAGTATCAGCAGAGGGGATTAGAGTGGATCCCAAAAAGATAGAAGCAGTGATGGAATGGAAGCCTCCCAGAAATACAATTGAGGTTGGAATTTTCTTGGGGCTAGCTGAGTATTACAGAAGATTTGTGAAGGGGTTTTCTCTTATAGCTGCTCCAATGACTAAGTTGTTACACAAGAATGTGAAATTTGGCTGGAACGACAAGTGCCAAGCCAGTTTTGAGAGGCTGAAGGCTATGTTGACAGAAGCACCAGTGTTAACACAGCCAGTGTCGGGGAAAGACCTTGTGTCTATAGTGATGCCTCGCATAATGGGCTAGGGTGTGTATTGATACAAGAGGGGAAAGTGGTCGCCTATGCTTCCAGGCAGTTAAGACCACACGAACAGAACTATCCTACTCATGACCTGGAATTAGCAGCAATTATCTTCGCACTGAAGGTATGGAGGCATTATTTATATGGTGAAAAATGCTACATCTATACAGACCACAAGAGTATAAAATATTTGCCAACCCAGAAGGAGCTCAATCTTAGACAGAAGCGATGGATTGAGTTCCTAAAGGACTATGATTGTGTGATAGATTATCATCTTGGGAAGGCAAATGTAGTTGCTGATGCTTTGAGCAGGAAGTCCATCACAGCTTTAAGATCACTAAATGCCTGTATGTCCTTAGCTCAAGATGGAGCTATTTTGGCTGAGTTACAAGTGAGGCCAACCATGCTATAGCAGATACAAGATGGGCAGAGGGCAAATGAAAAATTAATGGCCATTGTGGGTAAAATTCCAGAGGGAAAGAAAATTGAATATGAGGTGAAAGCAGATGGGTGTCTGTATTACAGAGGAAGAGTGTGTGTACCTGATGATGGGGAACTAAGGACTAGTATTTTGAAAGAAGCAGACACTAGTGTTTATGCTATGCACCCGAGAAGCACAAAAATGTATAATGATTTGAAGCCTCGTTATTGGTGGCCTGGTATGAAGAGGGATATAGCTGACTATGTGACTAAATGTTTGACATGTCAGCAAGTTAAAGCAGAACATCAAGTTTCATCAGGATTGCTACAGCCTATAAACATACCTGAATGGAAATGGGACCGAGTCACTATGGATTTTGTTAGTGATCTACCTTTCACCCAAAGGAAGCATGATGCAGTATGGGTGATAGTGGATAGATTGAAAAAGACAACACATTTTCTGCCAGTTAGGACTGACTACTCATTGGAGAAGCTAGCAGAATTGTATATCAGTGAGATAGTTAGACTGCATGGAATCCCACTTTCCATCATATCTGACCGAGACCCAAGGTTTACATCGAGATTCTGGAAAAAATTGCAAGAAGCCTTGGGCACACAACTTCGCTTTAGCACGGCTTTTCATCCTCAGACGGATGGACAGTCAGAACGAGTAATCCAGGTAAACCCAAGAACTAATTGAATTTTTGCAATTAATAAATTGAAATGATAGTAACAATGTGAATTATGTGATAGATCTTGGAGGATATGCTAAGGAGTTGTGTCATTGAGTTTGAGGGGAGTTGGGATAGATACCTCCCACTGGCAAAATTTGCATACAACAATAGCTACCAAGCTAGCATTCAAATGGCTCCGTATGAAGCACTGTATGGGAGGAAATGTAGAACCCCAGTGTGTTGGACTGAATTGGGTGAAGATAAACTGGTAGGACCAGACCTAGTGAAACAGACTGAGGAGAAAATGAAGATAATCAAAAGCTAACCTGAAGGTTGCCTCAGATAGACATAAATCATATGCTGACTTGAAGAGAAAAGAGATAGGGTATGTAGTTGGCAATAAAGTGTTTCTCAAAGTCTCATCGTGGAAGAAAGTACTGAGGTTTGGAAGGAAGGGCAAGTTAAGCCCTAGGTTCATTGGCCCATATGAAGTCATTGAACATGTGGGACCAGTGGCCTATCGACTAGCTTTACCACTAGAACTGGATAAAATTCATAATGTATTCCATGTTTCCATGCTGAGAAGATATCGCTCAGACCCTTCACATGTCATTTCCATGGAAGAGATTGAAATCCAACTGGACTTGACATACACAGAAGAACCTATACAAATCCTAGCTCGGAAAGTGAAGGAACTGAGAAATAAACAAATTCCACTGGTGAAAGTGCTTTGGAGGCACCACAACACTGAAGAGGCAACTTGGGAAAGTGAAGAGATAATGAGGCTATAGTTCCCTCAACTGTTTGCATCAAGTAAATTTCGAGGACGAAATTTTTATTAGAGGGGAAGAGTTGTAACATCTTTATTTTAGCTAATCCGTACAGTCTACTGTTCCAGTGACCAGTGTCAGTCCGGACAGCTAGAACGTTCGGAAAAATATTTAAACTAAAGTGAGGAACCAAAAAAAAAAAATTAACTCAAATATTAATAAGAAAAAAAAAATTTAGGAAAAAATTATAAAATAATTTTTGGGACTCCAGAGAAGGGTCATTGAGGTTCTTATGGAATTAGAATGCCAAGAAAATACTTAGAAAAAATTTTCAATCGGTACAGACAATTTTGGCCCGTTAAGCCAAACAGAGGGCATTTTGGTCATTTTGTCTTCAGAGATGATTTTTCGGCCAACTTGTCTAGTTAAATAAATAATTTATATAACATAAAATATAAATAAATATTGTCAAAAATTTAATTGTAATTAAATAGACAAGAAATGGAGAGAAAATGAAAAAAAAAAAGATTTATGACATCATCATGATGTCATTAAAACTCACCCAACCAACCTAATCTTGACACATGGCATAAACATATATAAAAGAGGCCAAATGGGCTGGAAAACAAAAAAAAAATCAGAACCACTTCTTTCTCCTTCCTTCATGCCGTCACCCATGCTCCCATAACCCTCCATGAACAAGCTTTTTCAAGCTTGATTTTCCCTAGCTTTCTTCCACCAAAAACCCTAATTGTCAACACAAAAACTTGCTCTTACACCTTGGTGATTCTTTTGGGACCAAAAAGAAGAGGAAAACAAGAGCTTTAGCAAGTGGGAAAATCTCACTCCTTTGAGGTTAGTGACCTAACCTTAATTTTTACTTTGAATACATGTTTAAGGACTTCAATGAGTGTAAATTTTAAAGGAAATTTGTTAAAAAGCACTTGTATGCTATCCCATATTTTTTGGCAGCCATGGTTAGGGTTTGATTGTGTTGAGCTTAATGAAGTTAAAAGACCATCATGGCAGCCCACAATATGTACACACTAAGTGGATTGATGAAATGCAAGTTAAATGCATGATTTGAGATGTTAGGGTTAGGGTTTGGGTATAAAATGGAGACTTTGATCATATAATGATGAAAGTGAGTTTTGATGATCAATTAGTGACCATTTGGTTATAGGTAAACAAGAAATGAGGTGGTTTGATAGGTGGGAATTACAGTTGGTGTGGCTGGCCATGGTGACCTACAGAATTAGACATGAGTCTAGCAGGTTTGGGCAGCCATAACATAAATTGTAGAGGTTCAATTGGTGCAAGGCTAGTTGGACATGAAACTAGACACATAATGGCATAATTTTGGTGAAGAAACTATGCCCATAAAACCAAACCAAGTGGACCAAAAGCATGCCTTAATCCGGGTGACCTGCAGTCTATTTCTGCAGAATGACCAAATGAATAGTGATTGTTCATTTGGCCATATCTCAATGTAGAAAGGTCCAATTCATCTGAAATTTTACCAGCAACAAGCTGAGATATATACCAACAACTTTCATGAAGAAACCTAACCCAAATTATGACCAGAACCTATCCAACAAGTGAGTTGCAATCACTATTCACTGCACTGTAGATATGGTCAGTCCAGAAAAATTTCAATCCGGCCAGTTATGGTTTTCGGACCATAACTTGAGCTACAAAACTCTAAATGGAGTGATTCGAAAAAGGAAATTCAACTAGACAAAATAAGGAACAACTTTCTTGTTGATCATTTTGCCAAATTCCCACTGCAAAAATGACTAATGAAATAGTAAAAATGAACTAAAAATTTTACTTAATTAACATTAAGCTTAGAAATGGTATTGGCAACCAATACCAACAAATTTTGAATGCAAAATGTGGTATGTTGGGAGTATTAAAACCAATGTACCTATTGTCTATACAAAAGTCAACATTTTGGTTGACTAATAAAGTGAATAGTAACACCAAAACTTGAAATTCAAAAATTGTAAAACTTAAAAGTGTAAAATGCCCTAGTATACCTAAGAAGATTGGTTTGGATAGCTTGGCATACCAATAAGGTTTTGTTAGCAGTACTGCATATGGCTTCATGACATTCTATGTTTCATGGCTTTCCCATGCCATTCTGTGAAATAATAGCATTTGGCTATGCTATTTGAGTGATATACTTGGGTTTTAACCCTAATCATTATTACTGCTTATTAGCTGTTCTGTTGCACACCGGGAGACACAATGTGACCTATGGTGTAATGGTTCGAGGTACTTAGTACCCAGTGCCAGTTTACCCGTTTATCCAGTCTAGTCAACTAGTATGGGTTACTCGGGCAATGATAATAAACCTTACCAAAGTTTAATCAAATAATAATGAAATTATATCCGAAGTTAATTCTACCAAAAAAATGTAAACACACATTCTGCATATTCGTTTCATTTTATGTTATTTTATATTATTTTATATTGTCACCACTAAGCAGAACTGCTTAGTGAGTTGCTTTTGCCACGCGCAAGTACTGAAGACCTAGCTGGGGAGCCGAACAGACATCAGACGGGGTGAGCCTTCAGAGCTGCATCCGGGGTCCAGAGTCACCTCACATCTGCACTGCATATGGTAGGACATTAGGACTATAGGTGGTCCTTTTGTATTTTTGTATTTTGTATTAGTTTGGATTATAACTCTAAACTCCTGTAATTATGTATTAATGTAAATATATGAATTTCATATTATTGAGATTTTCTGCATAATGTATGTTGATAAATGAAATGTTGAGAATTATTTGTGAATATGCTTCAAGTGATGAAGTGAACAGAAAGGTTTTGAAAATAGTATTGTGATTTGAGATTGAGATTTTTGAGATTGACTTGAATGTGTATAATGGAGTTTGGATTTGGAAATTATTTTGGAAGTGTTTTTAAACAGGTTCAGAAAAACTGTTTTTCCAATTTACAGCCGGCACTCTGCTAGATTTTGTAACACCCCTATGTTCGGTAGTGCGTTCTACTGTTCCGGTGACCAGTGTTGTCCGGACAGCTAGGATGCCTAGAACTACATTTTTATATGAGGGAGGAGACATAAAATAATGAAATACAAGAAAAGAAAATACAAGAAAAACAAAGGAAAAATAATAGCAAAGAAAGGTAACCAAGTTAAGCGAGCCAAGAACCCTAGCGATGGGTGACCGCATCGGGAAGTCACGGCGTGGACCGTTGGATCGCCCCGATCATGGGAACCTTGGAAAATATTTTTAGGACTTAAAGAGACCCCTATTGAAGTATAAATATCATTAGAAATATCAAAAAAAATTAATTAATTAGTACAAAGAAAAGTGAGAAATCGAAAAACGGACAAAACCCGGTGTTACCGAAAAATCGGGAATGTAACCCGAACAGGGGCATTATGGTCATTTGACATCCCGAGTTGTCTTTTGACCTCAATTTCCATTAAAAATAAATAATATTACACTTGGAAAATATAATGAAAAATTAAATTGGTGGTATATAAAGTAAATAGCAAAAATTATGGGTTTAATGTGGAATAAATGAAAATTTAACATATAAAATGAATTAATTTGTGTAAGTGGACCACTATGGAATAAATTAAGAACTAAATGGGCAGGTGTACACCCATTATACAATCTACAACTTCATCTTCAAGCTTGGGAATCACCATGGCCGAATGAACTCCAACAAAACCTCCCATGGCCGCCCACCTTCAAACCTTAACAATTCCATGATCAAGCCTTCTTTTCCCACACCTATCTTCATTAAAATTTATCCCCACATCACAAGGAAAAGTTTGATAACAATTTCAAGAATTTTTAGTGAAGATTTAACAAATCCTAACAATAGGTAAGTTTGTATTTTTGAATATTTCTTTGTTAAAGTTTGTAAGCATGTTATGGGTGTTTGCTTTGTGAAGAAATTTTAAAGTTTGAGAAGTTATTGACATATCCAATTTTGGACAGCCATGGAGTTGTATATTTAATGAAATATTCATGCATATATTTGATGGGAATTCATGTTGAGTAGGGTGATTTAATGTCCTAGTAAGTTAATCCCACATGCATATGGTGATTGTGCACTTGAAATGGAAGTTGACGAAATCATGGGAAACTTTGGCAATGGGGAGCATTTCGGCAGCCTTGGGACTTCTTGATGAATGTTTAAATTCATGAAGATATTGGGTGAATTGTGACATTGAGGATTGATGAATATGTATATAAATTGGTTGTGGAAATTGTATGTAATAATTAGGAGTGTTTATGTGTACATATTGTTGTATTTGGACTTTGTGAATTAGTGTTTCATTTGGTGAATTGAGGATATTGTATTCTGCCCAAAGTGACTTTATTGTGAAGTGATAAATGGTTTTGGTAATTTACCAAATCAGAATTGGTAAGATAAGTGGATTTATAGCAAGTAAATGTGCAATTGATAGATGTTAAGCAATGTATTTAAGGACGGTATGCATTTTAGCCTATAACTTTAAGTGTGTGGCTCCAATTGGTATGAGACCAATTGGAAGTGAAACTAGGCACAAAATGTTCCAACTTTCATGAAGGAAGCATACCAAAATTCTGCTTGCAAGGTAGCTTGAAAAATGACCAAATCCGGATTAAGTGCAAGTGAGGCCTGAAAACTGACCATTTGGGCAGCAGTTAGTTTTTAGGCCATAACTCACTCAAAATAGGTCCAATTGACCTGAAATTTTAATCATGAATAGTTAAGAACCATATCTACAAGTCTTCTGAATACACCAAAGCCCAGAAATGACCATAAGCAAGTCAAACAGCTTGCACAAATTCGGGTCAAAAAACTGGCCGAACCAAAGTTGACCAAAATTGACCTAAAATGACCAAATTTGATGCCATTTGACCAGCAACAGTAAAATGACCATAACTTGGTCTACATAGCTCAGAATGACCTGAAATTTTGCCCCGCGTTCCATTAGACATAGATCTACAAGTTTGTAGCTTTGACCGAAACCCGAAAACTGAGGGAACTAGGTCGTCCGGCTAGGTCCAACTAGTATCCCAGAATCCAGCAAGTTGCAATAAAATGCACTAAACAAGGAAATGAAATTGGTAATATGTACCAACCCTAAAAGACTATCGAATGTGACATATTAGTAACACTAAAACCTAATTTACCTAGAACACATCAAGGGTCGATATATTAGGTGATTAAGCAAATAATAGCTTTCAGTGAATTACTTATCAAGCATTATCGATAAAGACAATTTAATTTAGTACTGAAACACTTTAAATTGTGTTTCTCAGTTAGTAAAGACTCAGGGAAAGGGAAGGAAACACTGAGTCCAGACCAGGAGACAGTTATAAGAGGTTTGTGCACAATAACTATTTCTTTTGAATTTTTCAATTGAAATGAATTATGACTATTTGTACATTATTGTTTTAAATTGTGGAAATGTGTTTGAATGGATACTTATTGATTGAAAAGCATTAGAAATGGTTTGAAACCATAGCTATCATGTATATTGATTGTATTCCTCGCTAGCTTGTCTAGTGGGACGAATTGAATTCCCTCTCTGGCTGAAGTGTTGAGGTGTGTGCCTGTTGAGGACGAATTGGATGAGTACTCATATTTTTGCTAGCTATCTATGTTATTCCTCATTAGTCATCGACTTTTGGGACGAATTGAATACCTCATTAGCCATCGGCTTTTGGGACGAATTGAACTTTGGAACATGATTAAGCTGTGTGTGATTTATTGATTTGTATTATGAGATTGTGAAATGGAGTTAAATCCTTATTGACATTTAATGTCTTTTGAAGTTAACTATGTTTTGATCTCTGAGATTTATTGTGATATTGTGTTAAATTCCTTCTGACACTCATTGTCTTGAATTTAACTATGATTTTACATATCCATCATTTAAATGATTTATGAATTGTGATTTAAGTTGTATTTGGTGAATGTTGTGCACCACTGAGACATTGTCTCAGCGATAGCTTTTTATTGCTGTCGCAGGTAGACAGACAGACAGGGTAGCAGACTAGGCTGCTAGTACCTCCAGCGAAAGATTTTCGGGTATAACGAGTATACCACATTTTGTATTTTGTGCTGTAATGTATATTCACTATATGTACATATTGTTTTTGATTTTGAACAGTTGTAAGTTCAAATTGTACCTTGAAGTTGTAAAATAATTATGAGTTATTTTGGCTTGTAAAAAAAAAATTGTATTATATTTCTTTTATCTCAGTCTTTGAAAAATCACTGTGGATTTGAGTTGAGAAAAATGTTGTGTTGAGAATATGTTGGAGTTGAGATTTGGAAAAATATTGAAGTGCTTTTTACAGGTTTTCTGAAGAACTGTTTTATCCAAAATATAGATGGCACTCTGCCAAAATTTTTACAGAAATTCCAAATAATTCAAATGTGTTAGTTCTATCACTTCAGTTCAAAAAGGTTTTTAACACCTGTAAATAGTGCTCACCACTGTAAAAGAAGTAAGAAAAGTTTTTAAAATCCCTTGTAGTGTATTTAATGGGTTATCAGTAGACGGAGTTGGTAATTCATTAGGTATACTACAGGATCATGTTATGCCTTACAGAGGGGTAGGGTGTGACATGTTTTAGTGGTATCAGAGCTAGTTTTTAAATTCTGTTTTCACCTGTTATTTGAATATTCTTTCTTCATAGTACAACTGCTCAACATCATTGTTTGATACATACAGTATATTACATTATAAATATGCACTAACGGGAGGAAATCTCCTTGTGTTATTTGTTCAGGAGATCTAAAATCCTCGCATTGACTATGGAAGAGGGTGATCGTTCAGTCGATCAATCTATTGAGGCTGAGGTGCAAGGGGATGCCCTAGGCCTACATAATGTCAGTGGTTCAGCAACACCACCGCAGATCTGCAGCTTTCTGCTCGCTCAGCAGATGGCTGCAATGTTCCAACAAATGGCTGGTAATGTGCCTACTCAAGTCCCAATACAGACACCAGTGGTACAACCACAATCTCCTACTAGGCAGTATGACAAATTGATGAAGTATGGGGCTATAGAGTTCAAGGGGACAGTAGATCCTCTAGAGGCTGAACAGTGGTTAGAAAGGATGGATAGGGTATTCAAGAAACTGCATTGCACGGAGGAGCTCAGATTCGAATACTCTGTATCTTTGTTATAGGGGGATGCTTATGACTGGTGGAAAACCATTCCCCATAGTCTGGCAGAACCTGCAGTGCTAACATGGAATGACTTTCTCAGGGAATTCAGACAAAAGTATGTCCCCGATGCTTATGTGGACCAGAAATTATAAGAGTTCCTAAGTCTGAAACAGGGGAGCAGATCAGTGGCTGAGTATGAAAGAGAATTTTCCCGTCTGAGCCATTATGCAGTAAGTTTACTTGCTACCAATAGGGAGAGATGCAAGAGGTTTGAAACCGGCTTGAAGCCCGAGATCGACACAAGTAGTCGGCTTCAAACACACTAACTTCTCTGAACTTATTTCTCAAGCTCTAGAGTTAGAAAGAATTGAGTCTGAAGCTGCTCCTGAGAAAAAGAAATCAGAGAAGACAGAGAAAGAGGGAAAATCTGTAGAACAGAGTTCCAGTGGTCCTACTGGAAAGAGGAAGAACTATGGGGGACATGGCAGAGGTGGCAAGAAATCTGGCAGGGGAAGATATTCGGGATGTAAGCCTCCCTATCCTGGTCGCAGAGTACCGCAGGTTCCTACCCTCCCGCCAATGTGAGACATGTGGAAGAAATCATGGTGGGATCTGCTACAAGGCTATTGGAGCTGTTATAACTGTGGAGGCACATGACACTTTGCCAAGGATCGCACCGGAGTCACAGGTTGGACCACCTCCTACTATGCGCAGGGCCGCCTTGAGCCCTGTCACTAAAAGTTCACAACCACCCAGCAGAGGTAGAGGCAGGGGTAGAGGTAGCCCAGCAGGCAGCCAAGACACAGTGAAACAATCAGAGCAAGACAGTGCTCTAGTCAGAATGTATGCAATGAGACAGAGGGAAGAGGCTGAGACATCTGATGTTGTGGCTGGTATCTTCTCAACTTTTAACCTAGATGTGTTTGTGTTATTTGATCTGGGTTCTACCCATTCTTATGTGAGTGCTAGCATCATTGATTGCATTGCTATTCCATGTACAAAAATGGACTTTGAGGTGCTAGTAACAAGTCCGCTAGGATAGGAGGTCAGGGTTAATAGAATGTATAGAGATTGTCCTTTGGTGATCCAAGGACACACTTTTCTGTCTGATTTCATTGAAATGCCCTTCAGAGATTATGATATAATCTTGGGCATGGATTGGTTAGCTAGGCATCATGCCATGATTGACTGTAGGCTGAAGATAGTCACTTTTGGTCTCCCTCAGTACAGTAAGGTGATAATACATGGGGAGAGGCAGTTATTGCCATCAAACATCATTTCGGCTACACTAGCCAGAAAAATGATCAGAAAGGGGTGTGAAGCATACTTGGCACATGTGGTAGACACCCAAGTGGGGAGTCCAACATTGAAGGACATCCATACAGTATATGACTTTCCAGATGTGTTTCCTGATGAATTGCCAGGATTACCTCCGGAAAGAGAAGTGTAGTTTGAAATTAATGTTATACCTGGTGTGGAACCAATCTCCATAACGCCATACAGAATGGCACCAGCAGAGTTGAAGGAGTTGAAGATACAATTGCAAGAACTACTTGAAAAGGGCTTCATCCGCCCTAGTATGTCACCTTGGGGAGCACCAGTGTTGTTTGTTAAGAAGAAGGATGGTACTCTCCGCTTATGCATTGACTACCGACAGTTGAATAAGGTGACAATAAAGAACAGATATCCATTGCCTTGCATTGATGATCTGTTTGATCAGTTGAAGGGTGCAGCTGTATTCTCCAAAATTGATTTGCGATCTGGTTATTATCAGTTGAAGGTGCAAGAGCAGAATATTCCAAAAAATGCTTTCAGAACTCGGTATGGCCACTATGAGTTTCTAGTAATGCCATTCGGGTTAACAAATGCTCGAGCTGCTTTTATGGATCTGATGAACACTATCTTCAGACCATATCTTGATCAATTTGTGGTGGTGTTTATTGATAACATTTTGATATATTCAAGGAATGCAGAGGAGCATGACAGACATCTGCGGATTGTACTACAGATTTTAAGGGAGAAACAGTTATATGCCAAATTGTCGAAGTGTGAATTTTGGCTGAAAGAAATCTCCTTTTTGGGACATATTGTGTCAGCTAAAGGGATCAAGGCAGATTCCAGCAAGGTAGAAGCTATCCTTAATTGGAAGCAGCCCAGGAATATCATAGAAGTTCACAGTTTTCTGGGTTTAGCTGGATATTACCGTCGGTTTGTGAAGGGGTTTTCTATGTTATCTTCTCCACTGACCAAATTGCTTCGGAAAGATGTAAAATTTCAGTGGACAGATAAATGTCAGCAGAGTTTTGATGAGTTGAAGAGGTGTTTAACTGAAGCTCCAGTCCTCACTTTACCTACTCCGGGTAAAGAATACACAGTTTATAGTGATGCTTCTCACAATGGGTTAGGCTGTGTACTGATGCAAGATCAGAATGTCATTGCTTATGCATCACGCCAGCTGAAACCGCATGAGAGGAACTACCCAACACATGATCTGGAATTAGCAGCTATTGTTTTTGCTCTGAAGATCTGGAGACACTATTTGTATGGGGAGAAATGCTACATTTACACAGATCATAAGAGCTTGAAGTATTTGGGCACCCAGAAGGAATTGAATTTGAGGCAGAGGAGATGGTTAGAACTCATTAAAGACTATGATTGCTTAATAGACTATCAGCTAGGGAAAGCAAAAGTGGTGGCTGACGCCTTAAGTCGCAAGACTATGGCAAGTCTCAGAGTTTCTCCTTTGTCCATGGTATATGAATTGAAAGCACAGCATGCCAGTTTAGAGATTGATGATGAGGGATGCATGAGAGTTGCATGGCATGTACAAATTAGTGTTGATTGATCGATCGTAATGGTCGCTCAGAGTGATGAAAATATCGGTTACCGAAAGATGTCCAGCAGGGCAAGAAACCTGAATTCTCTGTGAGAGATGATGGTTTATTGCTACATCAGGGTAGAATGTGCATTCCTAATGATGCTGAATTGAGACAGATCATTATGAAGGAAGCACATGAGTCTCCATTTGCTATGCACCCTGGTGGAACTAAAATGTACAGAGGGCTGAAAGAGCATTACTGGTGGATGGGCATGAAGAGGGATATAGTTGAGTTTGTTTCCAAATGCCTAACTTGTCAGTAAGTAAAGGCAGAACATCAAGTTCCAGCTGGTTTGTTACATACTTTGTCAGTACCAGAGTGGAAATGGGAACGAATAACTATGGATTTTGTTACAGGACTTCTAAGGACACAGAGTAGTCAAGATGCAGTATGGGTTATAGTTGACAGACTGACCAAGTCTGCTCACTTTTTGCCAGTTCGGATGGACTATAGCCTGGAAAGATTGGCCAGATTGTACATATATGAGATTGTATGGACCATATGAGATTCTGGAGAGAGTGGGTCCTTTGGCATATTGTTTGGCACTACCTCCAGAATTAGAGAAGATACATAATGTCTTCCATGTGTCTATGTTGAGGAGGTATCAATCAGACCCATCTCATGTACTACCAGTGGAAGAAATTGAAGTGAATCCAGACCTCACATACGAGGAAGAACCCATAGAGATTCTGGCTTATGAGGTGAAACAGTTATAGAACAAGCAGATACCATTAATAAAAGTGCTACGGAACCATCATTCGGACCAAGAAGCTACTTGGGAATGAAAGGAGGACATGAGGAGACAACACCCACAGCTGTTTAGAAATTGATACCAGGTAAAATTTCGAGACGAAATTTATTTTAAGGGGGGGAGAATTGTAACACCCCTATTTGCATAGCCAGGTATATTTCACTGTTCTGGTGATCGTGTTGAATTAGAACCACACCTAAGACAACTAGATAAGACCTGAACATAAATAATTAGTAATTGTCAATTAGTTAAGTATAAATAAGAAAAATAGAACATAAGAAGTTAAATTAACTGAGAGTCATAGCGATGGGTGACTTTCTCGGGAATGACTACGAGGTCGATTTAAACTCAAATTTCGAATCATAAAATGTGATGCTGCAGTCCTCAGGACTATTGCGAACATAGTGGAAAGGATAAAATCACGAAAAAGAATTGTTAAGCCAATCAAATAATTAAGTCAGGGATCCAAAAGAAATATTAAATTATTTGCAAACTGGATCGAACTGGTGAGGGACAATTTAGTCAATTGACCCCTAGAACTGACTCCTGACCTGACTGTCAAATAAAATCAAAGAAAAGAAAATTTTGGAATCGGGAATTAAATTAAAGAACTAAAGAAAAATAAATGAAAAGAAAAAAAAAGTGAAAAAGTTATCACATCATGCATAACATCATGCATGATGCAATAAACTTAATAATAAAAAATTTAAAATTCCATTGGATAATTGTGGATTAAAGTGGATTAAAAACACAAAAAAAGAAATAAAAAAAAAATAAAGCAAAAGTCTTCTTCTTCATCTTCTTGTCGTTTCACTCTCTCTCACCCTCTCCCTCTCAAAATCCTCCATGAAAGCTCATTTTTGAGCTTGAAGAAATCAAAAGTTAGCCATAGAAATTGCAAGCTCCTTTGATTAAACCTTGTTTGGGCAACTAGAAAAGAAGATTGATCAAGAAAGTTTGGAAGAAGAGTGAAAGATTTGAAGATTTGAAATTCAAAGTGAGATTAGTAATCTAAACTTTGAATTTCTAGTTGAATTATTGTGTTTATAGTTGAATAAACCTAGAAATATATTTAAAATGAAAAGAAAATATCTTTGGAGGACTATATGTGAATTCGGCTAGCTAGGGATTAAGTTGAGAATGCATGAGTATGATTGAATTAAACATGTTAGAAAGCTTGAATGAGTTGAGAAAGTATGTTTGTATGCTTGGAATTAATAAAATATAAAAAATCAAATGAGTTAGGGTTTTGAACTTAGGGTTTAGGAGACAAAATATTGAGAATTGGTCAAATGGTGTGTTTGACCTAGTTTGAGCTAAAAAATGGTCATGTATGACCAATTGAGGTATGTTGGAAGTGTTGGAATCAAATGGAGATTCGGATTGGATATGGTCATTATGTTGGCAGCATGACCAAGGTCCCTGTCAGGGACCAAAACTGAAAATTTACCAACCCAATTGGTGTGAGGCCAATTGGGAATGAAACTAGTCACAAAATGACACATTTTTCATTTAGGAATCATGCTAAGAAAGTGACCATAGCATAGTGAACAAATTGGCCAAATTCAGAATTGGGTGTTCTGCCCTATACAAAAATGACCAAATGAATAGTCTGTTCATTTGGCCAAAACTTGGGTTAGGCAGGTCTAAATGACCTGAAATTTTACCAGTAAAAAGCTGAGATATAGCCCTACAATTTTCATGGAGAACACAAACCCAAATTATGCCCTTAACCAAGTCATTTAGCTACCCAAAATTAGTGACCTAAAATTGCCAGAACCAGTTTTGGTGCCCAGAAAATCTGAGTTAGGCCAATCCGGTTAGCCATGTTCAAATGGCTATAACTTGAGCTACAAAACTCCAAATGGAGTGATTCAAAAAGGGAAATAAATTTAAGACAATAAGGAACAATTTCTATGAAGAAACTTGGCCAAATTCTAATAGCAACATGACCAATGGAACAGTGCAAAATAGGTCACCAAAACTGAAAATTTGAGAGTTTGCGTAAAAGACTTAAGTTTTGAGAAAATGGTCAAAACCAATAAGTTTGGTAACCAAAATGTGGTATGTGAGTATAGTTGGATTTCCCATACCTTTTAAGCATAAGAAAATCAATATTTTGACTTGAATAGTCCTATCAATAGTAACCCCAACATGAAAATTGTCAAGAATGTAAGTTTAAGCATATTGGGATTAATTATTAGAATTATTGTGAGGCAAAGATACTGAGACACTATAAATTTTGTGTTTTAGCTAAAAAAGACCCAAAAGGTCTAAGAGACTGAGTCAAGGCCTAGAGGCGACTCACATCAGGTTTGTGCACAATAAACCTTATTTAAGCATTTTATCATTGAAAATTTGATTTAGTACGCATTATGAAATTTTTGTGTTAATTATGAGTTTAAGAATTTTTGTGTTGCCACTTTGTGAATGAAAAGGTGACTTTGGAAATTTATCGGATTTCTCATAAATTATTTGAATAAAATGTTTTAAATTAATTTCTGATTCACACTTAGCATGACAGTGCCTTATTATTCCTCCTCCATTTCTGGGGTTGAGATCGATTATTTTCCTCCCTCTCTGGTTTACCAGTTGAGGTTGTAGATCATATAAGTACTCATTAGCTAGCTAGCCACCTCCCTCATTGATTTTGATTAGTGGGGTTGTAGATCACTTTGTTATGGTGTACAACGCGGCATTGATCAGAAATTTTGTGTCATGGCTTAAGTTGTATATGAATTGGCAACACTGTGTTTATTAAATTATTTGACCAAAATTGTGCTATAATGACTTTTGATAATTTGTGAAATGTTATTGTGATTTGTCAATGAATGTTTTATGTACTGCATTTCAAATTTTTATTGTGCACCATTGAGTATTTTTATACTCAGCGACAGCTTATTTTGCTGTCGCAGATAAGGGCAAGGAAAAAACAGTAGAGTGAGGTGCTGAATTGGCAACGCCTTTGCTGATCTTTTTGTATGTGTATTTATTTATACCCTTATAGTTATTTGATGTAAATATTGTAATGTCTTATGTATCAATGTAAAGTTGAGCAGTTGTATAATAAATTATAATAATGTTATTTTGAATTTTCCTTTTGTAAATTAAGATCTGTATTTATAAATTAAGTATTATTTGCAATGTGAATAATTTGTGAAGTATTTTGAGATGACAACTTTGGTTGAATGGTGGATTTAAATTGAATTGTGTTGACCTGAGTTCTTTTGGTGGTTGGGAGTTGTGGAAACAATTATTTAAAGTGTTTTTACAAGTTTTTGAAGAACTATTTTCTCCAAATATAGACGGTACTCTACCGAAATTTTTCCAAAATTTACAGACAAATAAAAATGGACAAAAATTTTTACTAGTTTTAAAACTTCAATTGAATGTTTTTAATTCCTACCAAAATGCCCACCACTTCCAAAAAGTAAGAAAATGGTTTTAAAATCTCTTGTAGGGTACTTAATGAGTTATCAGTTGGTGAAGTTCGGTAGTTCATTAGGTATTCTACGGGATCATGTTATTCCTTACAAAGGGGTCAAGTGTGACATGCCTGATTATTTGATTATCTGTTACCATGAGTTTTTAGCCATATCAACTGCATACGTGGTTGACGTTTCGCATTTTACGTCCCATGGTATGACGGCCCGAGACACCGAGACACCGAGACACCATGGTGTCCAGTGCCCAGTGATCCGCTTATCCAGTTTAGTCAGCCTATCATAGGTTACTTGGGTAGTGAAATTTATTGAAATAAGTTAAGAATATTAGCAATTAAAAATATTAAAAATTAAATAAATGAGTAAGAAGACCTGAAATAAATTAGATTAGCTCTAATAATATATTTATTTGAAAGACCTGAAAGGATTTAGATCAATATTAAAATTTATCTATTATGAGATAACTCTAAGAATTTTAATTATTTTGAAATGATCTAAGACAACCTAGAAAGTATTGAGGAAGTGATAAAAAGATTAGCAAGGGAATTATAACATAAATAGGCATTGTAATTGTGACTTACATAATAATATAAGCATAAATTTATTACGTTTGGATTATTTTTCTATTGTACATTATTACTGTACATTTGTGAACTAAGCACTTTCAAAGAGGACTAAATCAGGATAAAACATATTTAATTTTAGAAACCTCATATAAGTATAAATAAATCTTAATTATCCAAATTATATTTTATTTCTATCTTTTTTTGTATATTATTTTTTTCTTGTTATATTATTGCACCACTAAGCAGCAATTCTTAGCACAATAGATTGTTTCCTTCGCGCAGGTACTGAAGACAAAGCCCAGTGGACATTAGACTGGGATTTTGGAGTTCGGATCTGCAGAGTGTTCAAGGTTGTCACCTCCTTAGCAATGCATGTAGATAGGGCTCATATAGGTCATATTATGTATTTTGTACATTATAATTAGTTTTTATGTTGTAATGTAAATTATAAATGTGACACCCCTCACCCGTCTACAGTGTAGCCAAGCAAGGCATGTCAGCACCCTATCTTATCTTACTTTATTCCTAAATAATTTTAATCTCATTATATTTTAGAATCAAATATATTCTAAGGAGAACTAACGGAGTATCCCCTATTATATTATCATTTGACGTATTTCACTAGTTACCTGTTTAAGAATCTCAACAATATTTTCCATACAATAATTCATCCATACTCATATCATCATTTAAAAAATCATTATGTAATTCAATTTGTAGATCATGTAAATTATGAATTTATGTAATCAGTATATAAATCATGTAAATTAATAAAACTTGAGAATTCCTGTATATAAATTGTGCATGAATGGAAATGCATGGAAATGAATATAAAATTGAAATATATGGATGATATTTGGAATATGAGTTAATTATGAGAATAATTGATGAGATTTTTAATGTAGAATGTTATTAAAAAATTTCAAGTAGGTGATAGTGAAACACTCCAAACGACAATACAATAGGGGAAACTCTGCCAGTTTCTCCTTCATAAATAAATTGAATGATTAATTAAAATGGCAAGAAGAAAAAAAAATTATTTAGGAATAAAGTAAGATAAGATATAGTGCTCCGGCACCAAATGTGACATGCCTCGCTCGCCCACACTATAGACAGGTAAGGGGTGTCACACAATTATATTAAGATTGTATAAATTACATGTCTAGGAAATGTTATCTAAGGAGGTAGTACTTAAGTGAGACCGATGTGACTCCACCATCTTTCTTGGGCATTATCTAATGCACTTTATGTGATGCTAGTAGGTGATCTTTTACCTCCTACCACACTTTTTTCAAAATTTCATCAATTAAGGCATTTTATAGCCTCGACTTGCAAAGTGACTTTTATTTTGTATCTGGGTAGGGAAACTAGTGAAGTATTTGAATTTTACCCATATCAACTCCTATAATGTCGACAAGTCTACATCATTGACAAATTCCTATAAGTTCCCATTTAATTATTTTCATTGTAGCATGTCACCTTTTATACCGACACTTATAGTGTTCATTTTCTGATTCTTCAATGTGCCTTTCCATGGCTCAATGACATGCATGGTAGAGATTTAAAGTATTTTATCCTTTACCAACAGTGTTAGTGTTGGTTTTAGGTGCCAACACTTATACTTTCAGCTTTGTAATTAAACCTGTCGATTGCCCATATGGCAATTTGTCCACTGGTTTGGGAATTTTTTTCTCCCAAAACACATAAATCATTATTTTTATAACTCAATTTTGGTAAAAAGCTTGATTTTCCAAGACAAAATGAGCATCAATCTCGTATTCTAAGGTAAAAAGAAAACATTGTTAGATTTGGCTTGTCACACCTTACCCCTCTGTAAGATAGGACATGATCCCATAGTATACCTAATAAATTACCGAACTTTGCCTACCGATAATCTATTAAATATACTACAAGAAATTTTGACAAAACAATTTCATTCTTAAGTTAAATTATTGTAAAAAGGTGGAGACAATAGTTGAGAAATTAATTAGACATTCTATAATCCAAAGAAATTATTTTATTTTATTTTACAAAAAATTCTTGTGGTTACGGCTGAAATTTTGCTAAATCACAATTTTAAAACCTGTTAAATTTATCTGCAGCAATTTATATGTAACATAATTAAATAAATCATCAGTCAAAAATTTTCTTTCTTTCATCCACAAACCAAAAAGGAAACAACTTTTACATTTACAATACAAGAAACATTTTATTACAAGTGGACATCTATTGAAATTAAGGAAATTCGTACTACAAAATTTACAAATGTTCAAACTCACAAGAAATAATATTACAACAATTTAAATTTGATTAAAGTTTCAAAAATAAAATTACGAAGTTTCTGTACAACTACTCGAATGTAATTACATACATATAGCTACATGATTACATCAAAACCTAATATATAAGGGTATATCTATGATATACCCGAAGATAGTCTTAATAAAGCTCGGAGCCACAGCTTCAAATAATCTCACTCAACTGCTCTACCATTTCTTTCACCTGCGACAGCATACAAAAGCTATCGCTGAGCAGTGAACTTAGTGGTGCACAACTAATAATTTAAAACTTAATGTAAAGCATAATTTATCAAAACATATCAACTCACATTTTCTATGATCCATAAAAGCAACCCAATATTTCTCAATCAAAAAAATCATTTATTTTAATCACATTTTATTTAAATCGTCACATTTCCATAAAATCATCATCATATTTCCATAAAATCATCATCATATTTCCATAAAATCATCATAACATTTGGCAATCATTGACAAAACTTTTATTTTTCAATCTCATGTTTATCCAGTAATAACAATTTTAGGGGTGTTGCCAACAATTCACATAGTTGGGCCCATAACACAAAATTTCTGATCGATGCCATGTTGTACACCACGACAAAGCACACTCCCCCCAATAACTGAGGCTAAAGGGAGACACCAAAGGTTAGCTACCTAGCTAATGAGTACTCATCCGAATCAATCTCAACTGGCAAGCTAGAGAGGGAAACTCAACCCCACAAGTGGAGGAGATCACATCAAATATCATGTCACTAGACAAGCTAATGAGGAACTTAAATCACATTGTCATGTCAACTATGGTTTCAAAACATAGTCAAAATAATTTCCATTCCCAAAACACATTTACAAATCAATAAACATATTTAATTATTGTAAATTTATGCACATGGTTGACAACACATCAAGTTCTCAAAAACACTTCAAAACGAATTCAAATATCGGCCCACCCCCTTGCTACATTGAAATTAAGGGCCAACATCCGCCTTCCATAATATAAAATTATTTCACAATTAACAATCTTCAAAACAATGCATTAAATTCATAAAAGCATAAAAGATATAATATTTAAATCATACAAAATCAAATCAACAATTTAAAGTTCTCAAATTCAAAGAAAAAGCATAATTCATTCATATAAAGCTCATTTAAATCAATTACAAAATTAAAACAAGGGCAAAAGCTAGTTGTGCACAAACTTTTAATAAATCTCCTTTTTCTTTACTTCTCCTTATCCTTCAAAGCCTCTTTTTCTACTAAAAACACACAAGTAGAATGTCTCAATACTTATCCCAACTATTGCCAATAACTAATCAAATAAATGTCTAATGAACCTCTAAGTTAACTTTGCAATTTTAATGAGTTTTTGGTTCTAGACAGTTTTGTACTCTGACTTTTGAATCCAATTTTGTTCCAATCATAATTTGATGAGATGTTCTTCATGAAAATTGTTCCTCTATGTCTTAGTTTTATTTTTCTTTTTGAATCACTCAATTTGGAGTTATGGATCTCAAGTTATGGCCAAATTACTAAATACTATTCCAAGTGTCATATCCTAAAATTCCAGGTTTTCCAGATTTGTACCTTAAATTTGCATTTTATATCCAGGCATTTTAAGCTCATAATTTGGCCCTGGTCCCTAAAATAATATTTTAGGGCTTTGTCTTAGGTTTTCAAATCATTTTGAATCACTTCAATTGGTGTTTTTTAGAGGATGTTATGGTCTATTAACCATTTAGAGGTCACAAGGCAATTTTGTTAAAGTGCAAGATTTCCATTTTTGACATTCCTGATTTGCCGCAACATTTTTGCTATTTTGCCCTAAGATCTGGGTTTAGGTCACAACATGAAGTTTGTAGTTCTATGTCTTATAAGAATTTTGGCTTTTGAGTCACCTTTTTTTCAATTATATAGCTCCAGTTATGGCCATTTTGGCAAAACTGGTCGGATGCCTAATCCTTCATATTTTCTAGGTTCAGTCCAGAATCAGGGCAAATTTGCTAGACTAAATTTATTTAGCAATTTGATTAAATTAAGGTCATAATTTGACTCTATGGTCTTCATAAGAATTTTTCTCCTAAAACTCAGGTTTCCATTGGTTCAAGAATCACCTAATTTGGAGTTTCCTAAAGTGAGTTATGCCTAATTGAATAAGAACTGTTCAAATGGTTATTTTCTCCAAGTCCAGAATTGGTAACCCGGATTCAAGCCTAATTTGAGGTATCCTATGGTCATTTTCTAGGTAGACTCTCTCCATGAAAGTTGGAGTATTATATCTTAGGTTTCATTTTCCATTGGTTTCACATTAATTAGAGCTGTACAGCCCAACTTATGAGCATTTAAGTGCACTGGACATAAGCTGTCCAGATTCCAGCACATTAGCACCCTACCATTCCATTAATTCCTTTCATCAAATCAACAACAAATCACCTTAATTGCACTTCAATGACCTTAATTTGGTATCAAAAATCCTAATTGCATTTCATATAATAAAAACCCTAATTTTCACCAAACCCTAATTCCTCCATCTTCCAAATTAATACAAGCCCATGCAATTTCAACACACCAATCATGTTTACACTTCCATACAACTTGAATTCAAGTTCAATATCATCAAACACATAAAAACCCTAATTGTATCCAAGCTGGACGAATTTTCAGCTTAGTGTTCATGCAAGATTTTCATCAATTTCTCAAGTAATTTCCCCATATTTCAACTCAATTTAGATGACTACACAACTAAATTAACTTGGAAGAAAGCTTACCTCAATTGATGATTTTCCAAATTTCAATTTCTTCAAGTTTCTCCCAAAATTCTTACTCCCAATCTTCTCTTTAGGGTCTAATTTTGTTTTTTCTACTAATTTGGGATGAGAACTAGGGAAGAAATGAGGTGATTCATATGCTTAGAAGGATGAAAATGGAGGAAGAATAAGAGAGAGGGAGAGAGAGAAAAGAGCTGACCATTGAGGTGATGAAGATGAAATGATTTTTGGCTTATTTTAATTTCTTTTGTCTTATTTATGTGTAGATAATTATCCAATTTAATTAATTAATTTATAATTTTAATAATTATTATTTTTATACAATCTCCTTAATTCCATCCAAGTCCTAAGTAATTTTTCCTGCACATAATCTTGTATTTAATTCCCTTCCAATATTTTAGCCTCACACAATTTAATGGACATTTAGGTTAAAAGTCAACTCTTGAAGTGAATTGATCAAAATGCCCCTTATCGGGTTATAATCCATCTTTTTTCATAATACTAGATGGGTCCTTATATTTTAATTTCCTTATTTGTACTCATTCTCTTTTCATTTGTTTGGTTTTTAGGTTCCCAATAATTTCTAAATAATTCATTCATTAAGGTCTCTATAGGGTCCTACACGAATTTAGTGTAGCAACTGAACTTATAGTCGCGTCCTGTGTAGGTCACCCATCTTCAAAACTCAGGCTCATTTAACCGATTGTGCTTCATTTTTTCTTATTTTCATCCAATCTCATTTGATCTTTATTAATTTAATTTATGACTTCTCTTTGTAAACTAATTGTGATTCTCAAAATTCTATCTGTCCGAATCAATATTGGTCACCGGAATAGTAGAATGTACGGAACTACCTAATATGAGGGTGTTATAATTCTCCCCTCCTTAAAATAAAATTTTGTCCTCGAAATTTATCTAATATCAATCTTTGAATTGTTGTGGGTGTTGTCTCCTTATGTCCTCTCACATTCCCATGTGACTGTCTAACCTAAGTGATGGTTCCACAGCACTTTAACCAAAGGTATCTACTTATTCCTTAGCTGCTTCACCTTACGTGCCAAGATCTTTATGGGTTCCTCATCATAAGTTAGGTCTAGATTTACTTCAATTTTGGAGGTAAAACAAGTCTATGTGCTAATGGACTCACTCTTTCTAGAACTTCGTATGGTCCTATGAAGTGAGGACTTAGTTTTCCCCTTTCTCCCTATTCTCATGATGTTCTTCCAGGTAAAACCTTCAAAAACATCTTATCACCACCATTATATTCAATATCTCTTTTCTTTAAGTCTAAATAGGACTTCTGACGATCAGATGTAACGTTTAGTTTGTTTTGAATAATCCTAAACTTCTCTTACTGTCGTTCTGTTGCTTATTTTCATTCATGTTTCCTTATAAAGTGTCCTTATTAGTCATATTAGAAATACTTATCTAACCCTTGGCTATAGACCCCAGAACCGCTATCTTACTATCCCTAATCATGACTTAGGCCTATGTGCCATTTTTCATTCATCATGGTTATTTTGTTTGATAGAACAGTTCAAGATATCGTTACACATCTTAAAATTTCTACTTGCTTTAGTTGCATTCCTCAACTAACTTTTCTCCTATTGTTATAAACTTAAATGGATCTTATCCCTGTGCTACCTACTTCATCTTGGAAATAGGAATAAACAAAGTTTGACCCATATCCTACAATTTTAAATTCCATGGTTTGGTTCCCAATACTATCCCAATTTGACATGCTCTGATTTTTACACTTCTAAATTCTATACCGTAATAAACATTCTTCCTATTGTCATTTCTTTTTGCATTCTTCATCCTTACTTTTCTGTTTACCTCTTTTACCCTTTTTTATACTATATTTGCTTCCTTTAAATCCTGACTTTACTTTTCCCAATCTTATCCTAGTATGGGCTTTTCAATTTGTTCCTTACTTAACTCCTTTACCACAACTCAACTTTGGATACATTATTCTTTAGTTTTATTCTCTTTCTTAACCCAACTATCATGTAAAAGCTTGTATCTTTTTACCATCTCTAATAAGTCATCTACACTTCAATATTACTTTGAATTGGTCCTCTGATCACTCTAGCCAGCACTTCTACTAATATTCGTGGCGTCTCTTTATTACATTTAAACCAACTATTCAAATTTTCACTTCTATATTTTCTTTTATCTACTGATATTCTATGACTTATTTTTCATTGATCTGCAATCATTGTCTTCCCTTCTATTTAACTATAAACTACCCTCTAATACTTTAAGAAGGGAGTCTATAGGACTCTCCTTTTTCCCTTGTTATTCAAAAGCTCCGCATTATTATGATCTGATCCTTATGATCCTCACAATGAAAATTGTGCTCTTTCTAAGGGATACCTAAGGCAACTATTTTCTTTCACACTACTATCCCAATTAGAACATCATTTCACAAATCATTTTATTAGTGGCACTCTTCATTCTCTTCTGAGAAAACATTACTATGCTCTTATAATATAACTGACTGTAATAGAATACTAGATCTATCACCTTAACACAATTGTATAAAGCTATCTACACTCTTTTCATACTGTAAATTCCTTAAAGCATCATTTTACAAGTTGTGAACATCATCCATAGCATCCTGTCTCCTTGAGCAGAATAAAAATCATACCTTGTGCCTTGCTGCTACACAAATAAGATATTATTTTTCACTAAACCTTAGGCAAAAGTCCATTACAATGCCAAAACAACTGTAAAACTCCATATCAAATATTAGATGACCTCACTCTATAGATGTTACCTTTAATTCATGAATATACTAAAATTTCTAGTCTTATAGCAATTTCTGATGTACTGTAGTTCATGTTAGGGTAATTGAGTCACTGACTTTAGCTACCTTACAAATATAACCTTTCAATATTCTAGTTCTAGGGTTTTAAATCCCTAATTAGGATTTTCAAACTTATTTTTAGTAATAGAACTCTATTCTGGTATAGCTGTACCAAAGCAGAGACCATTTGCAACCATCCTCATCTTGGTGTACTACAGAGAAGTACATAGCTTTACACAATAATCCCAAGTCGATACTATAATCTGTAGCTTACAGTACAAATATCGAGAATATTGCATAGTTACTACGGTACATCCCAATAGACCATATTTTCCTATATCTTATCTTTCTCGAATCCATTGACAACTACCAGTAGTGATATCTTTGCCCTCATCTAGGGTAATTATATTGCCATAACTCACCCTTAGGTCCACTTGCCTTGGACTAAATAAATACGCCAATTAACTCTATAATTTATTACATTCTAGAAAATACCTTTCACTAATAGACTCTTTCAACATTGATTCCAATCACACTTATTACCGTAGTTCGTATCCTAAAGGACTAGTCTCCAGCACGTCAAAATTTATTTCCATGCAAGGGAATTGTAGCAAAACATATAATTCTAGCACTAGCATATAAATAAGTAGACCCGGAATCAAATAACACATAAACATCTTATTCAAGGATTGAAAATGTACTGGCAACTACATCTAAAGTCTCTGCTTCTTCCCTTTGGTGTATGGTGTATACCTGGCTGGTGCACTACTCTGCTCAGGTTGATTCACTATGCCTTGGTTGCCAGTAGCACTACCTCTATCTCTGCCTCTGCCCCTACTGACTATCTGTGAAACTCTGGGGATAGAACCTTGGATTGATCCCTTTGGTATAGTATGTGGCATAGGTTGACGTGCTCTAATACAATCTCTAGTAAAATATCTGATTCCACTACAATTGTAATAAGCTCCAATGGCCTTATAGCAGATATCCCCATGTAGTTTACTACATATCTTACAAGTACAAGCTGATAATACTCCTCTGGTCATTTGCTGATTAGTTTTGGGTGGCCTCTGAGCTGTTGGTTTGTCTCTACCATACTTATGAGCTCCAGGTCCCTCAAAATCTTTTCTTTTCCTTAAGCTGCTGCCTGAACTCTAAACAGTAGGTGTCACACCCTTCCCCTTTTCATGTTGCCTTTGTGGGGGTTGGGTTTGTACTTGGGCTTGGGCTGATATATTTTCAGCTATCTGTTGAAAGAATGTAGCCATCTGTTGGACCATTTGTGTAGTAATTTGTATAGGTGGGACTGGTGCAGCAGGGCCTCTGACACTCTGAGGAGTTAGGGCCTCACCTTGTACTTCAGCTGTAACTGATTGTTCTACTATTTTATCACTCTCTTCCATTTCTATTCACAAAATTTTATATCTCCTGAACAACCAACATAAAGAGATTTCTCCCCGTTAGTTCATATTCATGATGTAAATGTATTATATATATCAAACATTTGAGTAGCTATACTTATCAAAAAATATTTCAAATTCACCGTTCAAAACTTACGTTAAAAATTCATTCCAATACCACTAAAACATGTCACACCTTACCTCTCTATAAGATATGACATGATCTCATAGTATACCTAATAAATTACCGAACTTCGCCTACCGATAATCTATTAAAAATACTACAAGGGATTTTGGCAAAATAATTTCATCCTAAAGTTAAATTATTACAAAAAGGTGGAGACATTAGTTGAGAAATTAATTAGAAATTCTATAATCTAAAGAAATTATTTTATTTTATTTTATTTTATGAAAAATTTGCGTGGTTACGACTGAAATTTTGCTAAATCATAATTTTAAAACCTGTTAAATTTATTTATGGCAATTTATATATAACATAATTAAATAAATCATCAGTCAAAATTTTTCTTTCTTTCATCCACAAACCAAAAAGGAAACAACTTTTACATTTACAATACAAGAAACATTTTATTAAAAGTGGACATCCATTGAAATTAATTAAATTGGTATTACAAAATTTACAAATGTTCAAAATCACAAGAAATAATATTACAACAATTTACATTTGATTAAAGTCCCAAAAATAATATTACAAAGTTTCTGTACAACTGCTCGAATGTAATTACATACATATAGCTACATGATTACATTAAAACCTAATATACAAGGGTATACCTATGATATACCTGAAGATAGTCCCAATAAAGCTCTGAGCCATAGCTTCAAATAATCTCACTCAATTACTCTACCCTTTCTTTCACCTGCGATAATATACAAAAGCTATCGCTGAGCGGTGAACTCAATGGTGCACAACTAATAATTTAAAACTTAATATAAAGCAAAATTTATCAAAACATATCAACTCACATTTTCTATGATCCATAAAAGTAACCCAATATTTCTCAATCAAAACAAATCATTTATTTTAATCACATTTTATTTAAATCATCACATTTCCATGAAATCATCATAACATTTTGCAATTATTGACAAAACATTTATTTTTCAATCCCATGTTTATCAAGTAATCATAATTTTAAGGGTGTTGCCAACAATTCACACAGTTGGACTCATGACACAAAATTTCTGATCGATGCCGTGTTGTACACCACGACAAAGCACACTTGTCACACCTTATCCCTCCATAAGGCATAACATGATCCCGTAGTATACTTAATAAATTACTGAACTTCGCCTACCGATAACCCATTAAATATACTATAAGGGATTTTAAAAATCTTTAAAAGATGGTGAGCGCTTTTGACAGGTATTAAAAACTTGTTATTAAAGTTTAAGTACTAGGTAAAAATTTTGATAAATTTTTATTTTCGTAATTTTTGTAAAAATTTCAGCAGAGTGCAATCTATAATTAAGAAAAACCCATCTTCAAAACCTGTAAAAACACTCCCAAATAATTTTCAATCACAACCCTAACCTCCAATGTCTCAACACAATTCAATTCCAAACTCAATTCATAAAATCAAATCTCAAAATGAAGAAAATAATTGAGCATTCATATATTAAAATAAAAGGTTTATATTACAATATTTTACAAAACAAAATAATTTACAACACTTCTATACAACTTTAATATACAACTGCTCAATAACAATTACATTACACACATACAGTTCATATACATTAAAATAAACATTTACAAAGGGTATAATTTAAATACCTGACAAAGTCCAAAAATGAAGTACTTCTAATCACTAGCAGTCTACTCTGTTGCTTTATTAGTCTCTCTACCTACGATAGCAATGAAAAGCCACTGCTTAGTAAAAATACTCAGTGGTGCACAACATAAGAAAAAATAACAATTTATGCCATAATAAATCACAATTTTTCCAAATACAGCACTTAAACTATTCAACAGATACAAACATAATTTAAAATTGACGTCAAAACAATTCTCACTTCAGAAATCACAAAATAACTTTTGTAAAATCACACAGTCATATCATGGCACACTTTCATCCTAACAGCAAAAGGCTTATGAGGAATACCAAGGCTAGCTAGCATAAATCTATGGGTACCCATTCAAATTCTTCCTCTACTGGCACACACCTCAACACTTCAGCCAGAAAGGGAATACAAAACTATTTCTTCCCACTAGGCCAGCTAGTGAGGAATTTAAACATCTGTTCATGACACTGTGGTTTCAAACTAATTTAACAATTTTCTAAGCATTAACATGCCAACAATTTACATTCAATTTACTTTCCAAACAATTTGGTCAATAGCACGTATATCTTTATAAAGCATTTCAATTCAATGTTCAAAAGAATTTCAAAAAAGTAATTATATTGTGCACAAACCTCTTATGAGTTGCCTCTTGGCCTTGACTCAGTGTTTCTTTCTCCTTTCCAGTGTCTTTTTACACTAAAACACACAATTTCCAGTGTTTCAGTATCAAGTCACATAATTAATCCAATAAAAAATTTCATGCCCACTTACTTGCACCCCTAAAATTGCTAAAAATAGAATTCTTTAAACTTTGCATTTTAGGGTTACTATTCATGATACTATTCAAGTCAAAATATTGACATTCTCATACTTAATAGGTATATGAATTCCAATTACACCCACATACTACATTTTGAGTATCTAATTTATTGACATTGGTTGCCACTTCAATTTATAAGCCTCCAAAGAGAAATTACAATTTTTTAGTTTTGGTTCACTATTTTAACTGTTCCATTGGTTTGGTTACTGTGGGAATTTGGCTAAGTGTCCTTTATCAAAGTTGTTCCTTGTTGTCTTAGCTTTAATTCCCCTTTTGAATCACTCCATTTAGAGTTTTATAGCCTAAGTTATGCCTATTTTTCTAAGGCTGGCTAGATTGATAGCTATCCAGAATTCTGGGCAGGTTTTGGTTTTGGCAGTTTTGGGCAACCAACTTTGGGTGGCAAATTCACTTCGTTATGGGCAGAATTTGGGTTGGTATTTTTCATGAAAGTTGTACTGCTATGTCATATCTTTGGTGTTCTTCATGAAAGTTGTAGTGCTATGTCATATCTTTCCAATGCCACAAAAATCAGGTCATTTGGACTTTCTTAGACCAAGTTATGACCAAATGAACAAACATTGTTCATTTGGTCATTTTTGTACAGTGGCAGCGTGCATTACCCGAATTTGACCTAATTTTACACCACTTTATATTTAGTTTTAGGGTTGGGTTTCTACATGAAAATTATAGTTTTAGTTAGTTTCCATTCCCAATTAGCCTCAAACCAATTGGAGTAACAAATTTTCAATTATACCCTCTTGAGTTGACCAAGGTTAAACTGCCTAATTGGGGCAGCAGCTATTCACTCCTTTTTAATTCAATCTATGTATTCAATCCAACTTCAAGTGACCCCAATTGACCATTTGAAGCCTCAATTAGGTCCAATTGCATTAAATTCCAATTTCCCTCAATTTTTCCCTCAATTTCAATGGTTAAAGAACCCTAATTTTGAAATTGTTCAATTCACCTCAAATTCATTACATAAATCACTTAATCAACCTTAAATAAGCTCAATTTCATGCTTAATTTAAATTGAGTATACCAAACCCTAGGGATCCTAAGCTTGACTAAAATTTGTGGGGGTCCTTAACATGGTATTTTTGTTTCAATTTCAACAATTACCTACTTAATCAAGTTGCCTAAATATGAATTTAAAGATAGAAAAAGAGAAATCAAACTAACCTCAACTTGGAAATTTTCAACTCTTCAAAACTTCTTCTTCTTTTCTTCCTTTTGTTATCAAACACTTCACTAAGGTTTGAATTCAAGGTTTAATGGTGGAATTTAAATTTTCTATGATGGATTTTGGGGTTTGATCAAGCTCAAAGTGAGCTTTAATGGAGTTTGGTGAGAGAAGGGAGAGAGAGAGAGAGAGAGAGAACCCACGGCATAAATGAAGGAGAAGAAGATCCACTTCCCTTTTTAATTTTTTTGGTTTTTATTTCTTATTTGACTTAGTAAAAAATCAATTACATGGGTAAATATTTATGAGGTCATGCTTAGGTATGCTTAGTAATGTCATAATTCTATTTTTGTTTTGTTTTTTTTTTTCCTTTTTATTTCCATAGTTCTTTAATTTAAATCTATATTTTAAAATTTTTATTTTTCAGTTTTTATTGGACAGTTAGGTAATGAGTCACCTCTAGGAGTGAATTGACCAATTTGCCCCTCACCGGTTTGATCCAGTTTACTAATAATTCAGTATTTCTTCTGGAACCTTGATCTAATTATTTGACTTACTTATTTAACTCTTTTCTGTGATTTTCTCTTTTCCACTAGCTTCACAATACTTCTTAGGACTGCGGTGTCACAATGTCCCATTCAAAATTAGAGTTGCAACTGACCTCACAGTCACTTCCTGGTAAGGTCACCCATCGCTGTGACCCCCGGCTCATTTAACCTTTTATATTTTGTTTTTCTTATTTATACTTGACCTTCTAATAATCACTATAAATTTTCATTTAGGGCTTTTCTAGGTGTCTTAAATATGGTTCTAATCCTCTTAATTATCCGGACCGACACCGGTCACTGGAACTACCCGTCTACAATATAGCCGAGCAAGATATGCCACACAGTGTACCGGAACACCATATTTTATTTCAATCATTTTTATTCTTCCTTAATTTATTTCTTCATGGATATGAAGTGAAATTTGTGAAATTTAACTCATTTAATTCATTTATTAAAATTATAAATTCATTTGGGGTTCCGAAAATTTTACAGAAAATCCGGCAGAGTACTGGCTAAAAATGGATAAAACAGTTCTTCAGAACCTGTGAAAAACACTTCCAATAATTTCCAATAATTCTCAACTCCATTTGTATCACATCAATTTACAACAATTTCTTAACAATTCCTCCATTTGTCATTCATTCATTTCACATCATCATCATGCTCAAATCATAAATAAATTCACATATGTTATTTATAAACAGAAAGTTACAAATACTTACACTAATATAAAATTAAATTACATAGGTTTCAAATATACATGATAAAATAAGAGTTTAATTACAAAACTTACAAAAATCACAAAATACAAAATGGGACCTAGTGTCCTACCAATGCACTGTAATCTGTGAGGTGACATGGATACTAAGTAGAACTATGAACGGCCTTACCCAATCTGTGGTCTACTGGGCCCTCTATCCAAATCTTCAGTACCTACGCGTTTCAAAAGCGACGCGCTAAGCATAAAACTTAGTGGTGCCAATAATACAAGAAAATATAACATGTAAATAAACATAATAATTTCCTGGTTATTGTGTTCATAAGAAATAAATAATTACTAACTTATTGTTTAGTCGACGGCTAACTGCATGTTATGATGTTAACTTCTTCATGCATTTTATTAATTGTTTTCTTGATGATTTTGAGCTTCTTTAATTTATTGTAATCATTCTTGATTTTTATCTTTATATTTCCTTTCCTTATTTTCTTTAATAATCAATTCAATTACAATTATACTTTTCCATGCCCAAGTAACCTATACAAATTGACCGGACTGGATAAACGGGTAAACTAGCATTGGGTACTAGGTACCTCAGACTGTCATATCATCGGTCACAATGTGTTTCCCGGTGTGCAAACAGAATGGCTAATAAGCCATAAAAGCAATAAGGTATAAAGCCAAATATAACATCATAATCAGTATAGCCACAGGCTATCATCACAGAATGGCAATGAAGCCATACATCATACACAGTACTGCTATCAGAACCCTATTGGCATGCCAACCTATCCAAACCAATCATATTAGGCCTACTAGGGCATATTACAAAGTCATTTCTTAAATATTTGTACTTTATGTGTAAGGTTACTATTCATTTCATTTTAAAGTTGTTGGCATTAGTTGCCAATTCCATTTCAAAGCTTAGTGTTAGTTATTCATAATTTTCAAATTTCAAACCTCATGTTTACTGTTCCATTGGTTATTTGTACAATAGGAATTTGGCAAGATTGTCTTCATGAAAATAGTTCCTTATTGTGTCTAGGTACATTTCTTTTTTTTGAATCACTCCATTTGGAGTTTTGTAGCTCAAGTTATGGCCTAAACACCATAACTGGCCGGATTAGACAGAATCCAAAATTCTGGGCAAAACTGGTTCTACTAGATTTGGTAACCTAAGTTCGGTTGGCAATTTGACTAGGTTATGGTCAGAATTTGGATTTATGTTCTTCATGAAAGTTGTAGAATATGTCTCAGCTTTCTACTAGTAAAATTTCAGGTCAATTGGACCTTTCTACATAGAGTTATGACCAAATGAATAAATACTATTTATTTGGTCATTTTGCCCAGGCAGAATGCAAGTCACCCGGATTAGGGCAATTTTTAGGTCAACTTGGTTTAGCTTTCTGGGCAGGATTTCTTCACCAAAGTTGTGCCATTATATGTCTAGTTTCATGTTCAATTGGCCTTGCACCGATTGAACCTCTACAACTCCATTTATAACTGCCCAAACCTGCTAGACTCATACTCAGTCCTGCAGGTCAGCCAAGGTAGCTCACCCAAACTCAAATACCAATCCACAAATCACTTCATTTCCTCCTCACACTCATTCAAATGGTCACTAATTGACCATTACAAGGTTAATAAACCATCACATGAGCAAACCCTAATGTTATTCAATTGTCTAAGTTCTCAAGTTCATTCATGCACTATACTTGCATTTCACTTACACAATCATGTTCAAGCACTCATCTCATGCTATGGGCAGCTAATATGTCACTTTAAATCAAAGAATTATCCTAACCGTAGGCTGCCAAAATTTCATGGAACATAATCATGCCTCATTAATTCAATTTTTATCAAATTTTCAACTTAACTTAGCTCAAATTCATATTTAGAAAGATGTAAAAGCAAAGAATGTGGCACTAACCTCTTTGAGCAGAATTTTTCCTTAGCTAACATCAATTTTTCCTTCACTTTTTCCTCTTCAAATTTCTGCCTCTAACTTTCCCAAGGTGTAAGATCAATTTTTCATAAAGAGGTTATGAGGTTTTATGGTGTAGTTGAGTGAGAAATGGAGCTTAGGTGATGCTTTAATGGAGGAAGAGAGAGGGGGGTGTGTTTTAACGAGAAGAAGATGATGGATAGCAGATTGTGCTTTCAATTTTAACTCATTTTATCCCTTTTTAATGAGTTTGCTTAATTGTGATTGGTGGAGAGTTAACTAATGACATCATGTGATGTCATAATTTGAGTTTTATTTTCTTTTCTTTTCTTTTCTTTTCTACTCATTTTTAATTTAATTTTTAGCAATATTTATTCATATTTTATGTCATAATAATTATTTACTTAACTGGACAAGTTGGTCAAAAATCATCACTGAAGACGAAATGATCAAAATGCCCTCCGTTTGGCTTAATAAACTAAAATTGTCTGTACCAATTGAAAAATTTTTCTAAACCTTTTCTTGGCATTCTAATGCCATAGAAACCTCAATGACTCTTCTCTGGAGTCCCAAAAATTATTTTATAAATTTTCTCTCGGGTCTAGGGCTTCTAGTTATGAAGACCGCAACTTCCCACTGGGTTACCCATTGCTAGGGCATTGGCTCATTTAACTTGGTTGTATTTTATTTCTAAAATATTTCCTAAATTTTTCTTATTAATATTTGAGTTAATTATGGTTCCTCACTTTAGTTTAAATATTTTTCCAAACGTTCTAATTGTCCGGACCGACACTGATCTCCGGATCAATAGAATGTATGGAATTGATATAGTGAGGTTGTTGCAGGAATAGTAAAATATGCAGGACTATGCATGTAGGGGTGTTACAATACTCCCCCCAATAACCAAGGCTAAAGGGCGACACCAAAGGCTAGCTAGCTAAAAGTACTCATCCAAATCAACCTCAACTGGCAAGCTAGAGAGGGAAACTCAACCCCACAAGTGGAGAGGATCACATCAAATATCTTCTCACTAGACAAGCTAATGAGGAACATAAATCACATTGCCATGTTAGCTGTCGTTTCAAAATATATTCAAGATAATTTCCATTCCCAAAACGCATTTACAAATCAATCAACATATTTAATTATTGTAAATTCATGCACATGGTTGGCAACATATCAAGTTCTCAAAAAAAACTTTAAACTACATTCAAATACCGGCTCACCTCCTTGCTACATTTAAATTAAGGGCCAACATTTGCCTTTCCATAATATAAAATCATTTCACAATTCACAATCTTTAAAACAATGCATTAAATTCTTAAATGCATAAAAGAAATAATATTTAAATCATATAAAATGAATTCAACAATTTAAAGTTCTCAAATACAAAGAAAAAACATAATTCATTCATATAAAGCTCATTCAAATCAATTATAAATTTAAAACAAGGATAAAAGCTAGTTGTGCATAAACCTTCAATGAATCTCCTTTTTCTTTACTTCTCCTTGTCCTTCAAAGCCTCCCTTTCTACTAAAAACACACAAGTAGAATTTCTCAATACTTATCCCAACTATTGCCAATAACTAATCAAATAAATGTCTAATGAACCCCTAAGTTAACTTTGCAATTTCAATGAGTTTTGGGTTCTAGACAGTATTGTACCCTGACATTTGAACTCAATTTTAACCTAGTTCCAATCATAATTTGATGAGGTGTTCTTAATGAAAATTGTTCCTATATGTCTTACTTTTATTTTTCTTTTTGAATCACGCAATTTGGAGTTATGGATCTCAAGTTATGGCCAAATTACTAAACATTATTTCAGGTGTCATATCCTGAAATTCCAAGTTTCTCAGATTTGTACCTTAAATTTTCATTCTATATCTAGGCATTTTAAGCTCATAATTTGGCCCTGATTCCTAAAACAATGTTTTAGGCCTTTGTCTTAGGTTTTCAAATCATTTTGAATCACTTGAATTGGAGTTTTGTAGATGAAGTTATGGTCTGTTAACCATTCAGGGGTCACAAGGCAATTTTGTTTAAGTGCAGGAATTCCATATTTCACATTCCTGAGTTTCCCCAACATTTCCCCTATTTTTCCCTAAGAACTGGGTTCAGGCCAAAACATGAAATTTGTAGTCCTATGTCTTATGAGAATTTTGGCTTTGGAATCACCTATTTTTCATTTATATAGCTCTAGTTATGGCCATTTAACCAAAACTGGTCAAATGCCTAATCCTTCACATTTTCCAGGTTTAGTCCAAAATCAGGGCAGATTTGCTAGACTAATTTTGTCTAACAATTTGATGAAGCTAGGGTCATAATTTGGCACTGTGGCCTTCATAAGAATTGTTATCCTATGTCTCAGGATTCCATTGGTTTAAAAATCACCTAATTTGGAGTTTCCTAAAGTGAGTTATGCCTAATTGAATAAGTACTGTTCATATGGTCATTTTCTCCAGGTCCATAATTGATAACCCGGATTCAAGCCTAATTTAAGGTATCCTATGGTCATTTTTTGGGTAGACTCTATTCATGAAAGTTGGAGTATTATATCTTAGGTTTCATTTCTCATTGGTTGCACACCAATTGGTGTAACATCCTACTTCTCGTAAGATATAACATGCTCCCGTAGTACACCTAATGAATTACCGTACTTCGCCTATCGGTAACCCATTAAATATACTACAAGAGATTTTATGACAATTTTCGTTCATTTTTAAATTGGTGGGTAAAATTTTTTTCAGATATTAAAAACCTTTATTTAAAGTCTAAACATAAATCAAATTTTTAGATTTTTAAAATCTCCGTAATTTTTATAAAAATTTCGGCAGAGTGCCATCTGTACTTTAAGAAAACAGTTCTTCAAAATCTAAAAATAAAGACACTCCCAATATTTTTCTCAATCACAACTCCATTATTCAATCTCATTTCACAATTCAACACAAGCAACTCAATACACAGTTTAAATTAAATCAAACACTGAAATATCTCATTAAGATAATAAAATGAATATTTATATTCATGGGAGTAATAAAAAATTTAGTAGTGCAAAACTTTATAAATACATAAAATCCCAAGATAACCTTATAATAATTTGTATTTCATTACAATCCAAAAATATATTACAAAAGAGTTGGTACAACTGCTCAAAGTAAATTTCATACATACAATTACAGAATTACATCAAAATCTAAAGTACAAGGGTATACCTATGATATACCCGAAAATAGTCTCACTATGTGTCACACCCTACCCCTCTGTAAGGCATAACATGATCCCGTAGTATATCTAATAAATTACCAACTCCGTCTACTGATAACCCATTAAATACACTACAAGGGATTTTAAAAACTTTTCTTACTTCTTTTACAGTGGTGAGCACTATTTACAGGTGTTAAAAACCTTTTTGAACTGAAGTGATAGAACTAACACATCTGACTTATTTGGAATTTTTGTAAAAATTTTGGCAGAGTGCCATCTGTATTTTGGATAAAACAGTTCTTGTAAAACTCAGAAAAGCAATTCAATATTTTTCCAAATCTCAACTCCAACATATTTCTCAACACAACATATTTCTCAACTCAATTCCACAGTGATTTTTCAAAGTCTGAGATACAAGAAATATAATACAATTTTTACAAGCCAAAATAACTCATAATTATTTTGCAACTTCAAGGTACAATTTGAATTTACAACTGCTCAAAACCAAAAATAATATGTACATACAGTGGTCATACATTACAGTATAAAATGCAAAATGTTGGTATACTCATTATACCCGATAATCTCTCGCTGGAGGTACTAGCAGCCTAGTCTGCTGCCCTGTCTGTCTGTCTACCTGCGACAGCAATAAAAAGCTATCGCTGAGACAATGTCTCAGTGGTGCACAACATTAACCAAATACATCTTTAAATCACAATTCATAAATCATACAAATAGTGGATACTTAAAACCATATTTAATTTCAAGACAGTAATTGTCAACAAGAATTTAAACTCCATTTCTCAATATCACAATAAATTTCAATAAGTCAGATCATGGTTGAATTCAAAAGACAGTATATGTCAATAAGAGTTTAAATTCATTTCACAATCTCACAATACATATCAATAAATCACACACAGCTTAATCATGTTCCAAAGTTCAATTCGTCCCAAAAGCCGATGGCTAATGAGGTATTCAATTCGTCCCAAAAGTTGATGACTAATGAGGAATAACATAGCTAGCTAGCAAAAATATGAGTACTCATCCAATTCGTCCTCAACAGGCACACACCTCAACACTTCAGCCAGAGAGGGAATTCAATTCGTTCCACTAGACAAGCTAGCGAGGAATACAATCAATATACATGATAGCTGTGGTTTCAAACCATTTACAGTGCTTTTCAATCAATAAGTATCCATCAAATATTATTCAAACAATTTTTCACAGTTTCACAATTTAAAACAATAATATACAAATAGTCAAAATTTATTTCAATTGAAAATAATTCAAAAGAAATAGTCAGTGCATAAACCTCGATAATCGTCTCTTTGGTCCGACTTAGTGTTTCCTTCCCTTTTCCTGAGTCTTTGGTAACTGAGAAACACAATTTGAAGTGTTTCAGTACTAAATTAAACTGTCTCTATCGATAATGCTTGATAAGTAATTCACTGAAAGCTATTATTTGCTTAATCACCTAATATACCGACCCTCGATGCGTTCTAGGTAAATTAGGTTTTAGTGTCATTAATATGTCACATTCGATAGTCTTTTAGGATTGGTACATGTTACCAATTTCATTTCCTTGTTTAGTGCATTTTATTGCAACTTGCTGGATTCCGGTATACTAGTTTGACCTAGCCGGACGACCTAGTTCCCTCGATTTTCGGGTTTCGGTCAAAACTACAAACTTGTAGATCTATGTCTTATGGAACGCGGGGAAAAATTTTAGGTCATTCTGAGTTATGTAGACCAAGTTATGGTCTTTTTACTATTGCTGGTCAAATGGCATCAAATTAGGTTATTTTAGGTCAAATTTGGTCAACTTTGGCTCGGCCAGTTTTTGGACCCGAACCTGTGCAAGCTGTTTGACTTGCTTATGGTCATTTCTGGGCTTTGGTGTCTAATAAGACTTGTAGATATGGGTCTTAACTATTCATGGTTAAAATTTCAGGTCAATTGGACTTGTTTTGAGTGAGTTATGGCCTAAACACTAATCACGCCCAAATGGTCGGGCCAGCCTCACTTGCACTTAATCCGGATTTGGTCATTTTTCAAGCTACCTTGCAAGCAGAATTTTGGTATGTTTCCTTCATGAAAGTTGGCACATTTTGTGCCTAGTTTCACCTCCAATTGGTCTCATACCAATTGGAGGTACACATTTAAAGTTATGGCTAAAATGCATGCTGTCCTTAATTACATTGCTTATACATATATCAATTACACATTTACCTTACTTTAAGTCCACTTCCCTTACCAATTCTGATTTGGTACATTACCAAAACCATTTACTACTTCACCTTAAAGTTACTTTGGGCAGAATACAAACATCCTTAATACACCAAATGAAGTCCTAACTCACAAAGTCCAAATACAACAATAGATACACATAAAACTCCTAATTATTACATACAATTTCCACAACCAATTTACATACATGTTCATCAACCCTCAATATCACAATTCATCCAACATCTTCATGAATTCAAACATTCATTAAGGAGTCCCAAGGCTGCCGAAAGCTTCACAATGCCAAAGTTTCCCACAATTCGTCAACTTCCATTTCAAGTGCACAATCACCATATACATGTGGAATTAACTTACTAGGACATTAAATCACCCTACTCAACATAATTTCCCATTAAATAAATGTAAGAATAAATCATCAAATATACAACTCCATGGCTGTACAAACTGGATATATCAAGAACTCCTCAAAACTTAAAAATTCCTTCACAAAGCACACACCCATTACATGTATACAAAGTTTAACAAAGCAATATTCAAGAATATAAACTTACTTATTGTTAGGACTTGTTAAACCTTCACTAAACTTCTTGATTTTGCTATCAAACTCTTCCTTATGATGTGGAGATAAACTTTGATGAAGAAACCTAGGTGTTTAGAGGTGAAATGAAGGAGTGAATGAAGGTTTAAGCAAAACGGCAATGGAGGTTCTCACTTTCTTCATTTCGGCATGGTTGAGGGAAATGGAGAAGATGAAGATTTCAGATTGTATAATGGACTTACACCTGCCATTTAATGTTTAATTTATTCTATAGTGGTCCACTTTCACAAAGTAATTCATTTTATATGTTAAATTTTCCTTTATTTCACATTAAACCCATAATTTTTGCTATTTACTTTAGGTACCACCAAATTAATTTTTCATTATATTTTCTAAGAGTAATATTATTTATTTTTAATGGACATATAGGTCAAAAGATAATTTGGGATGTCAAATGACCATAATGCCCCTGTTCGGGTTGCATTCCCGATTTTTCGGTAACACCAGGTTTTGTCTGTTTTTCGATTTCTCACTTTTCTTTGTACTAATTATTTAATTTTTATTTAATATTTCTAATGATATTTATACTTCAATTGATATCTCTTTAAGTCCTATAAATATTTTCCAGGGTTTCCCGCAATCCAGGGCTAGTCAACGGTCCATGCCGTGACTTCCCGGTGCGGTCACCCATCGCTAGGGTTCTCGGCTCGCTTAACTTGGTTACATTTCTTTGCTATTATTTTTCCTTTGTTTTTCTTGTATTTTCTTTTCTTGTATTTCATTATTTTATGTCTCCTCACTCATAACGAAGTGTAGTTCTAGGCATCCTAGCTGTCCGGATAACACTGGTCACCAGAACAGTAGAACGCACTACCGAACATAGGGGTGTTATACTATGCCTTTTAGTAATCTTACTCAGCTGCTTTATATTTTCTTTCACCTGCGATAGCATACAAAGCTATCACTAAGTGGTGAACTCGGTGGTGCACAAACTAATAATTTAAAACTTAATACAAGTTATGCTTGACAATTTATAAAAAATAAAAATTTCTAAATTCTTCAAAATTCATAACATTCAGAAATCAATATTTTCATTCATGCAAATTATTCATTTGAATATCATTTTGATCAAATATTAACTATTTATCTACATTTCTTTTAAATCCCGAAATAATATAAAAATATTTTGAATCATTGACAAATTATTTATTTCAATAACAAATTATCAAACTATGCATAATTTAAAGGGCGTTGCCAACAATTCATACAGTTGAACCCATGACCCAAAATTCAAATAGATGTCGTGTTGTACACCACGACATTTCACACCCTCTCAAAAACCGAGGCTAAAAGGGAGGAACAAAGTCTAGCTAGTATCAATGAGTACTCATTCAAACTCTTCCCCAACTGGCAAGCCAGAGAGGAAGGAACTCGCCCCATCTAGTGGAGGAGATATCTCACTAGACAAGCTAATGAGAATTCACAACATATTTTGCCATGTCAACTGTGGTTTCAAATCATGTTCAAAACAATTTCTATTTACAAAGTGTTTAGAAATCATTAAGAAATTTAATCATCATAAATTCATGCTCAAGGTTGGCAACACATCAAACTTAAAATTTACAATCCTTAAAATCATGCAATAAATCCTTAAATGCATAAGAAAATTTACATTTAATTTATACAATTTCATTCAATAAATTAAAATCCTCAACACAACAAAATTATAAATCATAAAATAAACTTGTTCAAATCAATTTAGAAGTGAAAAGTAACAAAAATAGTTAGTTGTGCACAAACCTTATACGAGTCGCCTCTTGGCCTTGACTCGATGTCTTAGGTTCTTTCCCAGTATTCTTTTCCACTGAAACACACAGTTTCACAGTGTTTCAGTATCACTATTTATCATAACTCCAAAAACAAATTCAAATCTACTTATACCTAGCTTTAATATGCTAAACTTGACGTTCTTTAAAATTTGTATTTCGGGGTTACTATTCATGATACTATTCAAGTCAATTTGTTGACTTTCTAATGCTTAATAGGTATGGGAATTCTAATTTCACCCACATACCACATTTTGGTCACTAAATTTGTTGGTTTTGGTTGTTTTCTCAAATTTTAAGTCTTTTAGGCAAAATTGTAAATTTTCAATTTTGGGTGTCTTATGTTGCACTGTTCCATTGGTCATTTTTCTGTTAGAATTTGGCAAAACTTTCTTCGAAGAAAATGTTCCCTATTGTCTTAAATTTATTCTCCTTTTTGAATCACTCCATTTGAAGTTTTGTAGCTCAAGTTATAGTCATTTGAATCATAGCTGCCGGATTGGACCTAACCCATATTTCTGGGCAAATTCTGGTTCTGGCAGTTTTAGGTCACCAATTTTGGGTCGCCAAATGACTTGGTTAAGCGGATAATTTGTGTTTGTGTTCCTCATGAAAGTTTTAGGTATATATCTCAAATTTCTACTGGTAAAATTTCAGGTCATTTAGACTCACTTAGCCCAAGTTATGGCCAAATGAACAAACACTGTTCATTTGGTCATTTTTGTATAGGTCAGACTGCATAAATCCGGATTTGATCAATTTGTTCACTAGGTTTTGGTCACTTTTTGGGCATGATTCCTAAATGAAAATTGTGTCATTTTGTGTCTATTTTCATTCCCAATTGGCCTCACACCAATTGGACTTGTAAATTTTTAGTTTTGGTCCCTCAAAGGGACCTTGGTCCTCCTACAGCATGACCCTAAGCAATCAGAATTTGCATTTGGTTCCAATACTTCTAACATAGTCCAATTGGTCACAAATGACCATTTCTCACCTCAAACCAAGTCCAACACACCATTTAATATATTCTCACATTTTTGTCTTCTAAACCCTAGGTGCCAAACCCTAACTTACATAATTCATTCAATTAATGAATTTAAAGTAAATAATCAACATCTATACACTTAATTCATCTCAAATAATCATTCAAAACCATCAAACTCATTCATTTCAAACCATAATCGTAGCTGGCTGCAATTTCTATTTGGTCCCCCATAATAGTTTTCTTTTGAATTTAAGTTAAAATCTAAGTTAAATTAACTCAAAACTTATGTTTTAAACTAAAAATTTTAATTTAAATTCTTTCCTCACTTGAGCTTTCCAATCTTCTGAATTCTTCAATTTTCTTCAAATTTTCTCTTTCAAATCTTTTTCTTGAAGCTCAATTTGAGGATTTCTACAAGTTTTCAAAGGGATTTATGTGGTAATTTAGGGTTACAAAAGCTCAAAGTGAGCTTTAATGGAGGAAAGGAAACGAAAAAAAATGAGAGAGAAGAGAGTTCACGGCAAGAAGAAGAAGAAAGGAAAAAAAAATGAAATTTCTTTCAATTTTTGCTATTTTTATGTCTTTTAAAATTACTTTTTGACTTGGTCAATTTAGGTAGGAAAATTAAAATTAGTTTTAACATCATGATGATGTCATAAAGGTGATGTAATAAGTCCCATTTTTATTCTTTTTTTTTTTAATTTTTCAATAGTTCTTTAATTTAACTTTCGATTCCAAAATTTTCTTTTCTCTAATTTTATTTGACAGTTAGGTCGGGAGTCAACTCTCGGGGTTAATTGACCAAATTGCCCCTCACCGGTTCAACCGGGTTTGCAAATAATTCAAAATTTCTTCCGACTCCCTGACCTAATTATTTGACTGGCTTAACAACTCTTTTTCGTGATTTTCTCTTTTTCATTGTGTTCGCAATAGTCCTAAGGATCGCAGCGTCGCATTTTACGGTTAAAAATTCGAGTTTAAATCAACCTCGCAGTCCTTCCCGAGAAGGTCACCCATCGCTGTGACTCTCGGCTCATTTAACTTCTTATGTTCTGTTTTTCTTATTTATACTTAACTAATCGACAATTACTAATTATTTGTGTTCAGAGCTTAACTAGGTGTCTTAAACACAGTTCTAATCCTCTTAATTCTCCGGACCGATACCAGTTATGGGAACAGTAACATATATCAGGCTTGCAAATAAGGGTGTTACAATTCTCCCCCCCTTAAAATAATTTCGTCCTCAAAATTTTACCTGGTATCAGTCTCTGAACACTTGTGGGTGCTGTGTCCTCATGTTCTATTCATGCTCCTAAGTAGCTTCCTGGCCTGAATGATGGTTCTTTAGCACTTTAACCAATACTATTTACTCATCGATTGCTCACCTCGTGTGCCAAGCTTCTTATGAGCCTCTATCATAAGTTAGATTCAAATTTATTTCAATTTTAAAGGTAAGCAAATCTGTGTGCTAGTGGATCCACTCTTTCTAGGACCTCGTATAATCCTATGGGTGAGAACTTAGTTTTACTCTTTTCTTATCAAATCTCTTGATCATTTGATGTAACCTTCAGTTTAATTTAGAACATTTTAGTCTTTTATTGCTGTTGTTTTAGCAATTATTTTCCTTTGTAGTCTTTTTTTTTTTCTTTAAATGACCTTGTTAGTCATATATTAACTGTTTATCTCTTTCTTGGCCATAGGTCCATAACCATTATCTTACCATCTCTATTTATGACTAAGGCCTACGTGCTATTTTACATTATCTTGTTTGCTTTTGTTTAACTTATTTCCTTCTTGATAAAATAGTTCGGGATATCGTTATGCGTCTTAAGTAGGTTGTTTGCCCTGGTGACAATTCCTCATCTAGTGTTTTTGTCATTTCTTACTGCACTATTTGTTTTTTTTTTCACAGCTTAACTTTAATTATTTTATTCCTCAATCTTATCTTCTTCCTTAACTTGACTGTCGAGTCATGATTTAGCACCTCTTATCATCCCTAATAAATCCACTATACTTCAATATTATTTTGATTTGGTCCTCTGACCATTCTAGTCAATACTTTAACTAATATTCATAACGTTTCTTTATTACATTTGCACCATCTATTCTAATTTTTACTTCCACAACTCTTTTATCTGTCAATATTCTATAGCTTTATTTTTCACTGGTTTGCGATCATTACCCTTTGTTTTTAACCATAAACAATTTTGTAATCTTAAGAAGGGAGTCTACCGGACTCTCCTGTTTCCCATGCTATTCAAAAGTTTCGCTTTAATTCTTATCTAATCCTTATGATCCGCACAATAAAATTGTGCTCTTCCTAAAGAATATCTGGCCAACTAGTTCCTATCAAATTACTGTTATCAGTAGAATATCATTTCTTAACTGTTTTATAAGTTATAATTGTCATCCATAGCATCATGTCTCTTCTAGGGGAACAAAATTATATTTTGTGTCTTGCTGCTACACAAATAGAATACTGTTCCTTACTAAACTTTGTGCAAAAGATCTATTGCAATATCAAAACAACTATAAACCCCATATCGGAGACTAGATGACTTAGCCCTATAGGTGTTATTTTTAAATTTTTACCATGCTAAAATCTCTAATCTCATAACAATTCTCGATGTACTGTAATTCATGCTAGGGTAATGGAGTCTTTAACTCTCACTACCTTTTTGATATTCTAATTATAGAGTTTTAAATCCCGAATTAGGATTTTCAAACTCAGTTCTAGTAATAAAACTCTATTCTGGTATATTTGTACCAAAGCGAAAGTCATTTATAACTATTCTTATCCTTATGTACTATTGGGCAGTATGTAGCTCTACATAATAAATCTCAAGTCAGTACTATAATCTGTAGCTTACAGCACAAACATCAAGAATATTACATAGTTCCTACGATACATCCCAATAGATCAAACTTCCCTATGTCATATTTCTTTCAAATCCACTAATATCTTAAACTTATTTTGATTATCGTACTTACTGACATCTATCAACAATAGTACCTTTACTTCCATCTAGGGCAGATATATTGCTATAACTTACTTTTTGGTCCTCTTGCCTTACCTAATTAGGCTTACTAATTAACTTTATAATTTATCGTAGTCTAGGAGATGTCTCTCACTAGAAACTTTTCCAAAATTAATTCCATTCATGCTTATTATCGTAATTCTTATCCTAAAAGACTAATTACTAACACATTAAAATTTATCTCCATGCAAGGGAATAGTAGTAGAACATATAATTTTAGCATTAGCATATAAACAAGCAGAGTCGGAATCAAATAGTATATAATTATTCCTTTCACAAGTTAAGAACATACCGGCAACTATATCTAAAGTCTCTGCTTCTTCCCCTCGATGCATGGCATTCCCTCTTTCTAATGTATTCCTCTGCTCAGGTTGGTCCATTGTGCGAGGATTACCCAAAGTGCTGTATCTACTTCTATCTCTGCCCCTACTAACTATTAATGAGCCTCTAAAATCAGAATCTTGAACTAATTCCTCTGGTGTAGTATGTAGCATAAATCGATGTGTGCTAGTACAGTCTCGGGCAAAATGTCCAATTCCACCATAATTGAAGCAGGCTCCAGTGACCCTATGGCAAATACCCCCATGAAAATTTTCACAAACGTCACAGATACGGATAGGCTAAGAACTTCTGGTTCTTTGACGAATGGTTCTTGATTGCTTCTGCTCTGAAGATCCCCCTCTGTCATACTTAGGAGCTCAGGGTCCCCCAAAATCTTTTCTCTTTCCCAAATTACTACTCGAACTTTGACCGATGGGTTTCCCACTTTTCTCTTTTTCATACTGCTCTTGAGGGGGTTAGGTTTGTACTTGGGCCTGGGCTGACAGATTATCAGCCATTTGCTGAAAGAATATGGCCATCTACTAGGCTGTTGTGCAGCAATTTGTATAGGAGGGACTGATGCAGTTAGACCTCCAACACTCTGCGAAACTGGGGCCTCTCCTTGTACGTAAGCTGTATCAGACTACTCTACCGTTTTATCCCCCTTGTCCATATCTATTCACAGGATTTTTTTTTTATTTCCTATACAACCAACACAAGGAGATTTCTCCCCGTTAGTTTATATTTATGATATAAATGTACTATATGTATGAAACATTCGAGCAGTTGTACTTATCAAAAAATATTTCAAATTCACAGTTCAAAATTTACTTTAAAACCTTTGCTCTGATACCACTAAAACATGTAACACCCTACTCCTCATAAGATGTAACATGCTCCCGTAGTACACCTAATGAATTACCGTACTTCGCCTACCAGTAACCCATTAAATATACTACAAGGGATTTTATGAAAATTTTCATTCATTTTTAAATTGGTGGGTAAAATTTTTTTCAGATATTAAAAACCTTTATTTAAAGACTAAACATAAATCAAATTTTTATATATTTAAAATCTTCGTAATTTTTATAAAAATTTCGGCAGAGTGCTGTCAGTATTTTCAGACAACAGTTCTTCAAAATCTGAAAATAAAGACACTCCCAATATTTTTTTCAATCAAAACTCCATTATTCAATCTCATTTCACAATTCAACACAAGCAACTCAATCCACAATTTAAATTAAATCAAACATTGAAATATCTCATTAAGATAACAAAATGAATATTTACATTCATGGGAGTAATAAAAAATTTAGTAGTGCAAAACTTTATAAATACATAAAATCTCAAGATAACCTTATAATAATTTGTATTTCATTACAATCCAAAAATATATAACAAAAGAGTTGGTACAACTGCTCAAAGTAAATTTCATACATACAATTATAGAATTACATCAAAATCTAAAGTACAAGGGTATACCTATGATATACCCGAAGATAGTCTCACTACGCCTTTTAGTAATCTTGCTCAGCTGCTTTATATTTTCTTTCACCTGCGATAGCATACAAAGCTATCACTGAGTGGTGAACTCAGTGGTACACAAACTAATAATTTAAAACTTAATACAAGTTATGCTTGACAATTTATAAAAAATAAAAATTTCTAAATTCTTCAAAATTCATAACATTCAGAAATCAATATTTTCATTCATGCAAATTATTCATTTGAATACCATTTTGATCAAAGAGTAACTATTTATCTACATTTCTTTTAATCCCGAAATAATACGAAAATATTTTGAATCACTGACAAATTATTTATTTCAATCACAAATTATCAAACTATGCATAATTTAAAGGGCGTTGCTAACAATTCAGACAATTGAACCCATGACCCAAAATTCAAATAGATGTCGTGTTGTACACCACGACATTTCACACCCTCCCAATAACTGAGGCTAAAAGGGAGGAACAAAGACTAGCTAGTATCTATGAGTACTCATTCAAACTCTTCCCCAACTGGAAAGCCAGAGAGGAAGGAACTCACCCCATCTAGTGGAGGAGATATCTCACTAGACAAGCTAAATGAGAATTCACAACATATTTTGCCATGTCAACTGTGGTTTCAAATCATGTTCAAAACAATTTCTATTTACAAAGAATTTACAAATCATCAACAAATTTAATCATCATAAATTCATGCTCAAGGTTGGCAACACATCAAACTTAAAATTTACAATCCTCAAAATCATGCAATAAATCCTTAAATGCATAAGAAAATTTATATTTAATTTATACAATTTCATTCAATAAATTAAAATCCTCAACACAACAAAATTATAAATCATAAAATAAACTTGTTCAAATCAATTTAGAAGTAAAAAGTAACAAAAATAGTTAGTTGTGCACAAACCTTATACGCGTCGCCTCTTGGCCTTAACTCGATGTCTTAGGTTCTTTCCCGGTATTCTTTTCCACTGAAACAGACAGTTTAACAGTGTTTCAGTATCACCATTTATCATAACTCCAAAAATAAATTCAAATCTACTTATACCTAGCTTTAATATGCTAAACTTAACGTTCTTTAAAATTTGTATTTCGGGGTTACTATTCATGATACTATTCAAGTCAATTTGTTGACTTTCTAATGCTTAATAGGTATGGGAATTCAAATTTTACCCACATACTACATTTTGGTCACTAAATTTGTTGGTTTTGGTTGTTTTCTCAAATTTTAAGTCTTTTAGGAAAAATTGTAAATTTTCAGTTTTGGGTGTCTTATGTTGCACTGTTCCATTGGTCATTTTTCTGTTAGAATTTGGCAAAACTTTCTTCATAGAAAATGTTCCCTATTATCTTAAATTTATTCTCCTTTTTGAGTCACTCCAATTGGAGTTTTGTAGCTCAAGTTATAGCCATTTGAATCATGGCTGCCGGATTGGACTTAACCCAGATTTCTGGGCAAATTCTGGTTCTGGCAGTTTTAGGTCACCAATTTTGGGTGGCCAAATGACTTGGTTAAGCGCATAATTTGTGTTTGTGTTCTTCATGAAAGTTTTAGTTATATATCTCAAATTTCTACTGGTAAAATTTCAGGTCATTTAGACTCACTTAGCCCAAGTTATGGCCAAATGAACAAACACTGTTCATTTGGTCATTTTTGTATAGGTCAGACTGCATAAATCCGGATTTGATCAATTTGTTCACTAGGTTTTGGTCACTTTTTGGGCATGATTCCTAAATGAAAATTGTGTCATTTTGTGTCTATTTTCATTCCCAATTGGCCTCACACCAATTGGACTTGTAAATTTTTAGTTTTGGTCCCTCAAAGGGACCTTGGTCCTGCTGCCTGCAGCATGACCCTAAGCAATCCGAATTTGCATTTGGTTCCAATACTTCTAACATAGTCCAATTGGTCAAAAATGACTATTTCTCACCTCAAACCAAGTCCAACACACCATTTAAATATTCTCACATTTTTGTCTTCTAAACCCTTGGTGCCAAACCCTAACTTACACAATTCATTCAATTAATGAATTTAAAGTAAATAATCAACATCTATACACTTAATTCATCTCAAATAATCATTCAAAACCATCAACCTCATTCATTTCAAACCCTAATCGTAGCTGGCTGCAATTTCTATTTAGTCCCCCATAATAATTTTCTTTTGCATTTAAGTTAAAATCTAAGTTAGATTAACTCAAAACTTATGTTTTAAACTAAAAATTTCAATTTAAATTCTTACCTCACTTGAGCTTTCCAATCTTCTGAATTCTTCAATTTTCTTCAAATTTTCTCTTTCAAATCTTTTTCTTGAAGCTCAATTTGAGGATTTTTACAAGTTTTCTAAGGGATTTATGTGGTAATTTAGGGTTACAAAAGCTCAAAGTGAGCTTTAATGGAGGGAAGGAAAAGAAAAAAAATGAGAGAGAAGAGAGTTCACGGTAAGAAGAAGAAGAAAGGAAAAAAATGAAATTTCTTTCAATTTTTGCTATTTTTATGTCTTTTAAAATTACTTTTTGACTTGGTCAATTTAGGTAGGAAAATTAAAATTAGTTTTGACATCATGATGATGTCATAATGGTGATGTAATAAGTCCCATTTTTATTTTTTATTTTTTTAATTTTTCAATAGTTCTTTAATTTAACTTTCGATTCCAAAATTTTTTTTTCTCTAATTTTATCTAACAATTAGGTCGGGAGTCAACTCTCGGGGTCAATTGACCAAATTGCCCCTCACCGGTTCAACCGAGTTTGCAAACAATTCAAAATTTCTTCCGGCTCCCTGACCTAATTATTTGACTGGCTTAACAATTCTTTTTTGTGATTTTCTCTTTTCCACTGTGTTCGCAATAGTCCTAAGGACCGCAGCGTCACATTTTACGGTTCAAAATTCGAGTTTAAATCGACCTCACAGTCCTTCCAGAGAAGGTCACCAATCACTGTGACTCTCGGCTCATTTAACTTCTTATGTTCTGTTTTTCTTATTTATACTTAACTAATCGACAATTACTAATTATTTGTGTTCAGCGCTTAACTAGGTGTCTTAAACACAGTTTTAATCCTCTTAATTCTCCGGACCGATACCGGTCACGGGAACAGTAACATATACCAGGCTTGCAAATAGGGGTGTTACAATTCTCCCCCCCTTAAAATAATTTCGTCCTCAAAATTTTACGTAGTATCAGTCTCTGAACACTTGTGGGTGCTGTGTCCTCATGTCCTATTCATGCTCCTAAGTAGCTTCCTGGCCTGAATGATGGTTCTTAGCACTTTAACCAATACTATTTACTCATCGATTGCTCACTTCGTGTGCCAAGCTTCTTATGAGCCTCTATCATAAGCTAGATTCAAATTTATTTCAATTTTAAAGGTAAGCAAATCTGTGTGCTAGTGGATCCACTCTTTCTAGGACCTCGTATAATCCTATGGGTGAGAACTTAGTTTTACTCTTTTCTTATCAAATCTCTTGATCATTTTATGCAACCTTCAGTTTAATTTAGAACATTTTAATCTTTTCTTGCTGTTTTTTTAGCAATTATTTTCCTTTGTAGTCTTTTTTTTTCTCTTTAAATGAATTTGTTGGTCATATATGAACTGTTTATCTCACTCTTGGCCATAGGTCCATAACCATTATCTTACCATCTCTATTTATGACTAAGGCCTACGTGCCATTTTACATTATCTTGTTTGCTTTTGTTTAACTTATTTCCTTCTTGATAAAATAGTTCGGGATATCATTATGCGTCCTAAGTAGGTTGTTTGCCCTGGTAACAATTCCTCAACTAGTGTTTTTGTCATTTCTTACTGCTCTATTTGTTTTTTTTTTTTCACAGCTTAACTTTAATTATTTTATTCCTTAATCTTATCTTCTTCCTTAACTTGACTGTCGAGTCATGATTTAGCACCTCTTATCATCCCTAATAAATCCACTATACTTCAATATTACTTTGATTTGGTCCTCTGACCATTCTAGTCAATACTTTAACTAATATTCATAACGTTTCTTTATTACAGTTGCACCATCTATTCTAATTTTTACTTCTACAACTCTTTTATCTATCAATATTCTATAGCTTATTTTTCGCTGGTTTGCGATCATTACCCTTTATTTTTAACCATAAACAATTTTGTAATCTTAAGAAGGGAGTCTACCGGACTCTCCTGTTTCCCATGCTATTCAAATGTTTCGCTTTAATTCTAATCTAATCCTTATGATCCGCACAATAAAATTGTGCTCTTCCTAAAGAATATCTGGCCAACTAGTTCCTATCAAATTACTGTTATCAGTAGAATGTCATTTCTTAACTGTTTTATAAGTTATAATTGTCATCAATAGCATCATGTCTCTTCTAGGGGAACAAAATTATATTTTGTGTCTTGCTGCTACACAAATAGAATATTGTTCCTTACTAAACTTTGAGCAAAAGATCTATTGCAATATCAAAACAACTATAAACCCCATATCGGAGACTAGATGACTTAGCCCTATAGGTGTTATTTTTAAATTTTTACCATGCTAAAATCTCTAGTCCCATAACAATTCTTGATGTACTGTAATTCATGCTAGGGTAACGGAGTCTTTAACTCTCACTACCTTTTTGATATTCTAATTATAGAGTTTTAAATCCCGAATTAGGATTTTCAAACTCAGTTCTAGTAATAAAACTCTATTCTGGTATATTTGTACCAAAGCGAAAGTCATTTATAACTATTCTTATCCTTATGTACTATTGGGCAGTATGTAGCTCTACATAATAAATCTCAAGTCAGTACTATAATCTATAGCTTACAGCACAAACATCAAGAATATTGCATAGTTCCTACGATACATTTCAATAGATCAAACTTCCCTATGTCATATTTCTTTCAAATCCACTAATATCTTAAACTTATTTTGATTATCGTACTTACTGACATCTATCAACAATAGTACCTTTGCTTCCATCTAGGGCAGATACATTGCTATAACTTACTTTTTGGTCCTCTTGCCTTACCTAATTAGGCTTACTAATTAACTTTATAATTTATCGTAGTCTAGGAGATGTCTCTCACTAGAAACTTTTCCAAAATTAATTCCATTCATGCTTATTATCGTAATTCTTATCCTAAAAGACTAATTACTAACACATTAAAATTTATCTCCATGCAAGGGAATAGTAGTAGAACATATAATTTTAGCATTAGCATATAAACAAGTAGAGCCGGAATCAAATAATATATAATTATTCCTTTCACAAGTTAAGAACATACCGGCAACTACATCTGAAGTCTCTGCTTCTTCCCCTCAATGCATGGCGTTCCCTCTTTCTAAGGTATTCCTCTGCTTTGGTTGGTCCATTGTGCGTGGATTACCCAAAGTGCTGTATCTACTTCTACCTCTGCCCCTACTAACTATTAATGACCCTATAAAATCAGAATCTTGAACTAATTCCTCTGGTGTAGTATGTAGCATAAATCGATGTGTGCTAGTACAATCTCGGGAGAAATGTCCAATTCCACCATAATTGAAATAGGCCCCAGTGACCCTATGGCAAATTCCCCCATGAAAATTTTCACAAACGTCACAGATACGGATAGGCTAAGAACTTCTGGTTCTTTGATGAATGGTTCTTGATTGCTTCTGCTCTGAAGATCCCCCTCTGTCACACTTAGGAGCTCAGGGTCCCTCAAAATCTTTTCTCTTTCCCAAATTACTACTCGAACTTTGACTGATGGGTTTCTCACTTTTCTCTTTTTCATACTGCTCTCGAGGGGGTTGGGTTTGTACTTGGGCACAGTGTGATTATCGACCATTTCTTTGAAAGAATATGGCCATCTGCTGGGCTGTTTATGCAGCAATTTGTATAGGAGGGACTGATGCAGTTGGACCTCCAACACTCTTCGAAATTGGGGCCTCTCCTTGTACGTAAGCTGTATTAGACTACTCTACCGTTTTATCCCCTTTGTCCATATCTATTCACAGGATTTTTTTTTCTATTTCCTGTACAACCAACACAAGGAGATTTCTCCCCGTTAGTTTATATTTATGATGTAAATGTACTATATGTATGAAACATTCGAGCAGTTGTACTTATCAAAAATATTTCAAATTCACAGTTCAAAATTTACTTTAAAACCTTTGCTCTGATACCACTAAAACATGTAACACCCTACTCCTCATAAGATGTAACATGCTCCCGTAGTACACCTAATGAATTACCGTACTTCGCCTACCAGTAACCCATTAAATATACTACAAGGGATTTTATGACAATTTTCATTCATTTTTAAATTGGTGGGTAAAATTTTTTTCAGATATTAAAAACCTTTATTTAAAGTCTAAACATAAATCAAATTTTTAGATATTTAAAATCTTCGTAATTTTTATAAAAATTTCGGCAGAGTGCCGTCTGTATTTTAGTAAAACAGTTCTTCAAAATCTGAAAATAAAGACACTCCTAATATTTTTCTCAATCACAACTCCATTATTCCATCTCATTTCACAATTCAACACAAGCAACTCAATACATAGTTTAAATTAAATCAAACATTGAAATATCTCATTAAGATAACAAAATGAATATTTACATTCATGGGAGTAATAAAAAATTTAGTAGTGCAAAACTTTATAAATACATAAAATCTCAAGATAACCTTATAATAATTTGTATTTCATTACAATCCAAAAATATATAACAAAAGAGTTGGTACAACTGCTCAAAGTAAATTTCATACATACAATTATAGAATTACATCAAAATCTAAAGTACAAGGGTATACCTATGATATACCCGAAGATAGTCTCACTATGCCTTTTAGTAATCTTGCTCAGCTGCTTTATATTTTCTTTCACCTGCGACAGCATACAAAGCTGTCGCTGAGTAGTGAACTCAGTGGTGCTCAAACTAATAATTTAAAACTTAATACAAGTTATACTTGACAATTTATAAAAAATAAAAATTTCTAAATTCTTCAAAATTCATAATATTTTGAAATCAATATTTTCATTCATGCAAATTATTCATTTGAATAACATTTTGATCAAACAATAACTATTTGTCTATATTTCTTTTAAATCCCAAAATAATACGAAAATATTTGGAATCACTGACAAATTATTTATTTCAATCACAAAATATTTGCCAACAATTCACACAGTTGAACCCATGACCAAAAATTCAAATAGATGTCGTGTTATACACCACGACATTTCACACCCTCCCAATAACCGAGGCTAAAAGGGAGGAACAAAGACTAGCTAGTATATATGAGTACTCATTCAAACTCTTCCCCAACTGGTAAGCCAGAGAGGAAGGAACTCGCCCTATCTAGTGGAGGAGATATCTCACTAGACAAGCTAATGAGAATTCACAACATATTTTGCCATGTCAACTGTGGTTTCAAATCATATTCAAAAAAATTTCTATTTACAAAGTATTTACAATTCATCAACATATTTAATCATCATAAATTCATGCTCAAGGTTGGCAACACATCGAACTTAAAATTTACAATCCTTAAAATCATGCAATAAATCCTTAAATGCATAAGAAAATTTACATTTAATTTACACAATTTCATTCAACAAATTAAAATCCTCAACACAACAAAATTATAAATGATAAAATAAACTTGTTCAAATCAATTTAGAAGTAAAAAGTAACAAAATAGTTAGTCGTGCACAAACCTTATACGAGTCGCCTCTTGGCCTTGACTCGATATCTCGGGTTCTTTCCTGGTATTCTTTTCCACTGAAACATATAGCTTCACAGTGTTTCCGTATCACCATTTATCATAACTTCAAAAATAAATTTAAATCTACTTATACCTAGCTTTAATATGCTAAACTTGACATTCTTTAAAATTTGTATTTTGGGGTTACTATTCATGATATTATTCAAGTCAATTTGTTGACTTTCTAATGCTTAATAGGTATGGGAATTCTAATTTCACCCACATACCACATTTTGATCACTAAATTTGTTGGTTTTGGTTGTTTTCTCAAATTTAAGTCTTTTAGGCAAAATTGGAAATTTTCAATTTTGGGTGTCTTATGTTGCACTGTTCCATTGGTCATTTTTCTGTTAGAATTTGGCAAAACTTTCTTCGAAGAAAATGTTCCCTATTGTCTTAAATTTATTCTCCTTTTTGAATCACTCCATTTGAAGTTTTGTAGCTCAAGTTATAGTCATTTGAATCATGGCTGCCGGATTGGACTTAACCCAGAATTCTGGGCAAATTCTGGTTCTGGCAGTTTTAGGTCACCAACTTTGGGTGGCCAAATGACTTGGTTAAGGGCATAATTTGGGTTTGTGTTCTTCATGAATTTTAGGTCTATATCTCAAATTTCCACTGGCAAAAGTTCAGGTCATTTAGACTTGCCTAGCCCAAGTTATGGCCAAATGAATAAATACTGTTCATTTGGTCATTTTTGTACAGGTCAGACTGCATAAATCCAGATTTGATCAATTTGTTCACTAGGTTTTGGTCACTTTTTAAGCATGATTCCTGAATGAAAATTGTGTCATTTTGCGTCTATTTTCATTCCCAATTGGCCTCACACCAATTGGACTTGTAAATTTTCAGTTTTGGTCCCTCAAAGGGTCCTTGGTCCTGCTGCCCGAAACATAACCCTAAGCAATCCGAATTTGCATTTGGTTCCAATACTTCTAACATAGTCCAATTGGTCACAAATAACCATTTCTCACCTCAAACTAAGTCCAACACACCATTTAACACATTCTCACATTTTTGTCTTCTAAACCCTAGGTGCCATACCCTAACTTACACAATTCATTCAATTAATGAATTTAAAGTAAATAATCAAAATCTATACACTTACTTCATCTCAAATAATCATTCAAAACTATCAAACTCATTCATTTCAAACCCTAATCCTAGTTGGCTGCAATTTCTATTTGGTCTCCCATAATAGTTTTCTTTTGAATTTAAGTTAAAATTTAAGTTAAATTAACTCAAAACATATGTTTTAAACTAAAAATTTCAATTTAAATTCTTACCTGACTTGAGCTTTCCAATCTTCTTAATTCTTCAATTTTCTTCAAATTTTCTCTTTCAAATCTTTTTCTTAAAGCTCAATTTGAGGATTTCTACAAGTTTTCTAAGGGATTTATGTGGTAATCTAGGGTTACAAAAGCTCAAAGTGAGCTTTAATGGGGGGAAGGAAAAGAAAAAAAAATGAGAGAGAAGAGAGTTCACGGCAAGAAGAAGAAGAAAGGAAAAAAAATGAAATTTTGTTCTATTTTTGCTATTTTTATGTCTTTTAAAATTGTTTTTTGACTTGGTTAATTTAGGTAGGAAAATTAAAATTAGTTTTGACATCATGATGATGTCATAAAGGTGATGTAATAAGTCCCATTTTTATTCTTTTTCTTTTTCTTTAATTTTTCTATAGTTCTTTAATTTAATTTTCGATTCCAAAATTTTCTTTTCTCTGATTTTATTTGACAGTTAGGTCGAGAGTTAGCTCTCGGGGTTAATTGACCAAATTGCCTCTCGCCGGTTCAACCCGGTTTGCAAATAATTCAAAATTTCTTCCGACTCCTTGACCTAATTATTTGACTGGCTTAACAATTCTTTTTCGTGATTTTTTTTTCACTGTGTTTGCAAGGCATCACATTTTACAGTTCGAAATTCGAGTTTAAATCGACCTCGCAGTCCTTCCCGAGAAGGTCACCCATCACTATGACTCTCGGCTCATTTAACTTCTTATGTTCTGTTTTTATTATTTATACTTAACTAATTGACAATTACTAATTATTTGTGTTCAGGGCTTAACTAGGTGTCTTAAACATAGTTTTAATCCTCTTAATTATCTGAACCGATATCGGTCACCAGAACAGTAACATATACTAGGCTATGCAAATAGGAGTGTTACAATTGGAGTTGTATAGCTCAACTTATGACCATTTAACTGCACTAGACACAAGTTGTCCAGATTCCAGCGCATTAGCACCCTACTATTCCATTAATTTCTTTCATCAAATCAACACCAAATCACCTTAATTGCACATCAATGGCCTTAATTTGGTATCAAAAATCCTAATTATACTTCATACAATAAAAACCCTAATTGCTCCACCTTTCAAATTCATAAAAGCTCATGCAATTTCAACATACCAATCATGTTTACACTTCCATACAACTTGAATTCAAGTTCAATATCATCAAACACATAAAAACCCTAATTGTATCCAAGCTGGCTGAATTTTCAACTTAGTGTTCATGCAAGATTTTCACCATTTTCTCAAGTAACTTCCCCATATTTCAACTCAAATTAGATGACTACACGACTAAATTAACTTGGAAGAAAGCTTACCTCAATTGATGATTTTCCAAACTTCAATTTCTTCAAGTTTCTCTCAAATTTCTTGCTTCCAATCTTCTCTTTAGAGTCTAATTTAGGTTTTTCTACTAATTTGGGATGAGAACTAGGGAAGAAATGAGGTGATTCATATGCTTAGAAGGATGAAAATAGAGGAAAAATAAGAGAGAGGGAGAGAGAGAAAGGAGCCAGCCATTAAGGTGAGGAAGATGAAATGATTTTTGGCTTTTTTTTAATTTCTTTTATCTTATTTATATGTGTAGATAATTATCCAATTTAATTAATTAATTTATAATTTTAATAATTATTATTTTTATACAATCTCCTTAATTCCATCCAAGTCCCAAGTAATTTTTCCTACACATAATCTTGTATTTAATTCCCTTCCAATATTTTAGCCTCACATAATTTAATGGACATTTAGGTCAAAAGTTAACTCTTAAAGTGAATTGACCAAAATGCCCCTCAATCGGGTTATAGTCCATCTTTTTCCATAACACCCGATGAGTCCTTATATTTTGATTTCCTTATTTGTACTCATTCTCTTTTCATTTGTTTGGTTTTTAGGTTCCCAATAATTTCTAAATAATTCCTTCATTAATGTCTCCATAGGGTCCCACATGAATTTCGTGTAGCAACTGAACTTATAGTCACTTCCTGTGTAGGTTGCCCATCTTCGGAGCTCAGGCTCATTTGACCGATTGTGCTTCATTTTCTTATTTTCATCCAACCTCATTTGATTTTTATTAATTTAATTTATGACTTCTCTCTATAAACTAATTGTGATTCTCAACATTCTAGCTGTTCGAAATGACATTGGTCACTAGAATAGTAGAATGTACGGAATCGCCTAATACGAGGGTGTTTGTGATGCCCCTTACCCGTCTACAGTGTAGTCGAGCAAGATGTGCCACATTCGGTGCTGGAGCACCCTATCTTTTCCTGTCGTGTATATTATTAATTTAACGTCCATTTCCTAGCATTATCTTATGTGTGAAAATTATTATTTTTTTATCCCATTTTATTTTTATGGAGACCCGGACGGAGCCTCCTCTATTTTATTAGCATATGGCAGTTTCCATTATTCATCTGTTAAAAATAATTCATATTCAATTCAATTCATTTTCTTATGTGCCATGTCATTCACCAATGCTCATATAAAGTTCAAGAAAGTAATATATTTCATTCATCTAAAAATTCATATACACAATAATTTATAATTTATTTACAACACAAAATGATTTACATCCTGTACTTATATATAATGAACAAAAGATACAAAACTAGATATACATAAGCCCTACCCAAAACTAACTACAGAGGTGACTAGCAGATCTACACAAATCTCTGTCAGAGCACTAATGCTGTGGCTGCTGTGGTTGCTGTGGTTGATCTCTAGTACATACGCGATGGAAAACTAACGCGCTAAGTTAATTACTTAGTGGTGCATAAATTCAAATTAAAAAATAGCATACTAATTAAATTAACTATTATAAGTGTAATTTTCATAAATTTGAGCTATTGACGTATTAATTGAACTTCGGAACAATTTTGTAACACCCTCACTGTAGCCATTCCGTACATTCTACTGTTTTAGTGACCTGTGTTGGTCCGGACAGCCAGAATGGTAGGAACTATATCTAGACTAGAGTGAGGAGTCATAAATAACTTAAATAATGATAAGAAAAATCTAGAAAAAATTTTAGAAATAAATTATAATGAAGTTAAATGAGCCGGTGCCCTAGTGATGGGTAACCTAGTGGTAAGTTGCGGTCCTCGCAGCTAGGAGCCCTAAACCCAAGAGAAAATTTATGAAATAATTTTTGGGACTCCAGAGAAGAGTTATTGAGGTTTTAATAGCATTAGAATGCCAATAAAATGCTTAGAAAATTTTTTATCTTGGTACAGACGATTTTGTCTCAATAAGCCAAATGGAGGGCATTTTGGTCATTTCATCTTCAGATATGATTTTTTGCCAACTTTTCCAGTAAAATAAATAATTTATATGACATAAAATGTGATTAAATATTGCTAAAAAATTGAATTGAAAATGGGTAGAAAATAAAAGAAAGAAATGAAGGAAAACATGAATTATGACATCATTATGATGTCATTAATAATGCCTCCACCAATCACCTTTCAACAAGCACTCTTAAACAAAATTAAAAGAGATAAAAATGAGGAAAATGAAAAGAAAATTCTGTCATCTTCTAGCTCCATTCCAGCCGGCTCCCTTTTCCCTCTCTACCTCCATTAAATTTCTTCCATTTTCTCTCTTCCAAACCTTGAATCTCCACCCCTAAACCCTAAGTTGCTTCATTAAACCTTGTCAATTCCTCTTGGGAAAGTGTTTGGCTGCCAAGAATTGAAGAGAAAGTAAAGATAAAGCTTGGAAAAATTCTACACCGAAGAGGTTAGTGCCATTTTTCTCATGAATCTTTGAGTTTACCTTGTGTAGGTTATGAATTGAGCTTGAATTTGGATTGAATGAAAAAAATTTTACATGTTTAAACTCCTTCAAATTTCAGCAGCCTTAAGATACCATAGATTTTCAATTATTCAAGTGAATTATAATTGTGTATAGATGCCATTGAACATGGAATTAATGATTAGAACACATGATTGTATGTCGTTTGAGCAAATTGAAATTATGGAGTTAGGGTTTAGGGAAAACCTAGGGTTTTGCTCATGTGTTGGTGAATGGAAGTTTTAATGGTCAATTAGTGACCGTTTAACCATGTATGATGAGAAATTGAAGTGAATTGTAGCTTTGGATTTGAGGTTAGATGTGCTGCCTTGGTTGACCTGCAGGGCTAGATGTGAGTCTAGCAAGTTTGGGCAGTTATAACTTGAGTTGTGTAGGTTTAATTGGTGTAAAGCCAATTGGACATGAAATTAGACACATAATGGCACAACTTTGAGGAAGTTTACCAAATCCGAGTAACACACATTCTGCCTACGCAAAATGACCAAATGAACAGTGTTCATTCATTTGTTCATAACTCAGTGTAGAAATGTCTAATTGACCTGAAATTTATATCAATGAAAATCTTAGACAATTTACAAAAACTTTCATGTAGAAAACAAACTCTAATTCTGGGCTTAACTAAAGGAAATTGTTAGCCAAAGTTGAACTACCAAATCTAGCAGAATGGGATTCTGCCCAGAAATTCTGGGCAGATACTAATCTAGCTAGCCTTATTCAAATTAGCATATCTTGAGCTAGAAAACTCCAAATGGAGTGATTCAAAAAGTAAATTAAAGAAGACACATAAAGGAACAAATTTCATGAAGAGAATTTTATCAAATTCCTACTATACAAATGACCAATAGAATAGTAAACTTAGTGCTTGAAATCTGAAAATTTTAAAATAACTAACAGTAAGCTTATAATGGTATTGGCAACCAATGCCAACAATTTTAGAATGCAAAATATGATATGTTGGTGATATTAGAACCAATATACCTATTGTATATGAAAAAGTCAACATTTTAGTTGACTAATGGAATGAATAGTGACAATTAAAATTCAATTTCAAAGAATTACATAATTAAAAATGTTAAATGCCCTAATAGGCCTAGTGTGATTGGTTTGGATATGTTGGCATGCCAATAGGGTTCTGATAGCAGTACTACATATGGCTTCATGCCATTCTGTGATATGATAGCCTATGGCTATACTGATTATGATGTTATACTTGGCTTTATGCTTTATTTCTTTTATGACTTATTAGCCATTCTGTCGCACACCGGGAGACACATTGTGACCAATGGTGTGACGGCTCAAGGTACCTAGTACCTAGTACTAGTTTACCCGTTTATCCAGTCCGATCAATTTGTATAGGTTACTTGGGCATGGAAAAGTATAAATGTAATTAAATTTATTATTAAAGGAAGTAAGAAAATTAAATATCGAGATAAAGAACAAGAATGATTTCAATAAAAAGAGACTCAAAATCATCATGAGAATGATTAATAAAATGCTAGGAAAAGTTAATATCATAAGATATAATTAGCCTTCAACTTAAAATAAATTAGTAATTATTTATTTTCTTATAAGTACAATAACTAGAAAATTTTTACTTTTATTTGTATATTATATTTTCTTGTATTATTGGCACCACTAAGCTTTATGCTTAGCGCGTCACTGTTTAAAACGCGTAGGTATTGAAGATTTAGCCAGAGAACCCAGTAGACCATAGACTGGGAGATTAGAAGTTTTGATCTGCATTTGGGTTCCGAGTGTCACTTCCTCAGCAGTGCATATATTGGTAGTGTCCAGCAACTTGTATTTTATTTTTAATCATTATAATCAAATTTTGGACATTTAATGTAAATTACATATTTTTGTACATTAAATGTGCATATGATGTAAATTAATACAGTTTAAAATTTTCATATTTGAATTGTATATGTATGGAAATGATTTAAATTTTCTTATGTATTTATATGAGTGAAATTTATTAATGTTCTAAATGAGAAAGCGATTTTGTGAATCTGTGCAAAGATAATTGTTTTACACAGGTGGAAAAATCGTCAATTTATTAAAAAAATAAGGGGAAACTCTGTCAGTTTCTCCACAGAAAAATAAAATAAAATAAAATAAATGAACAATTGATTAAATTTAATAAAAAAATTAAATGTGATAATTAAGAAGTAATAAATTGAGATAAGATAAGATAGGGTGCTCCGGCACCGAGTGTGACATGCCCTGCTCTGCTACACTATAAATGGGTAAGGGGTGTCACAAATTTAAAGTTATCGGGATCTTTTTGTTTACTTATTCCCTATTCAGTCTTGTTTAATTCATATCAGTGCTCAAGTAACCTATAACAGACTATAAAGGCTGGATACACGGGAGTATATTAGTTAGATAGCCATATGTCTAACATGTATACATCTGTTATGTCTGGCACAAGGCCAGCAGGCAGGCATAATAGCCAGAAATTAAAATAGGCACAATGGCCAAGGGGCAGGCATAAAGCCTGTAAAATAATCATATCAGACAGATATTATCTATCAATGATTATTCATATGGGCAGTACTGCTATCTGTAGTCCCAAATTGGTATACCAATTGATCCAAGATATATACATGAGTCAAGGTATACTTTGGGCAAATTAGTATTATTGACTACTTAATAAAATTTTATGTCAATTTGTAGTGGGAAGTAGGTCCCATATATATTTTCATGTAATTTATTCATTTGGTAATTCAAGTAGGCAATTTACATATCATGTATTAAATAATTTCTTGAACCTTTCTTTCAGTCCATATTTGGTATTTTGAATTTACCTAGCAAATTGGTCAAGATATAGCCACTATTTGGCCACAATTCCTCTATCGAAGTTGTCCTTCTATGTCTTGTCTTTGTTTTTCTTTTTGAATCATGTCATTTGGAGCTTTAGAACTCAAGTTATGGTTAAATAACCAAAACTGGTTCATTATCTCTTTTTGGTTCTAGAACCAGGCAGATTATGATGTCAAACTTTATCTAATTATTTGGACATGTTACAGGAACTTTTAGGCCTAATGTTCTTCATAAGGGTTGTTACTCTATGTCTTAGGATCACTCAGGTTTAAGATTTACAATTTTTCAAGTTTTTTAGAATTAATTATAAGAAATTAATTGGCCTAGACTCAGGTACCCTGTGCCTTTAGGATTCCTAGTTCTGGTAAGTGGATTTGTCTCCCATTTTAGGGTTCGTTCACTCAAATTTTGAGTCAAGTTCTTGAATAAAAGTTGGAGCCCTATTTCTTAGGTTTCCAAAAAAATTTGGCTCATCCCAATTGGGGTTTTCTATGAAAATTTATGGTATAAAAACTATTCTGGGGTCAAGTGGTTAATTAGTTCAATTTTAGGCTTTGGCATGCTAGATTGACCTAGCCAATTGACCAAGTTCCATTTGGTTCTGGGTTTTGGTCAAAATACCAAAATTGTAGTTCTAAGTCTTATAGAGGTTTTAGCTTTAGTTTCACTGCATTTTCATTTTTGTGGACTAAGTTATGGCATTTTTTCCAAAACTAGTCGGATAGGTTCAAGTCCAGAATTTCAGGTCAGTTTGGTTCTAGACAAAATTTGTAACCTAATTTGTGCTAGCAATTTGGTTGGGTTAGGGGCAGAATTAGGCTCTATGTTCTTCATGAAAAATGTACTCCAATGTCTAACCTTTCCAATGATTCAAAAATCAAGTCATTCTGACCTTTCTAAATTAAGTTATGGCTATTTGAACATTTACTGTTCATTTGGTCATTTTCCTAAGTCCAGATTAGGGTTGTCTAGATTAAAGCAATTTTTAGGTTAAGTTGGGGACAGTTTTTAAGCATGGTCTCCTCATTAAAAATGGGGCATTTTGACCCTAGTTTCATCTTCAATTGGCATCATACCAATTGGAGCAACACAACTCTAGTTATGGCTCAATATTCACACTGGACTCATTGGTCCCAAAACCTATATGAAAACACACTCTCAAATTTTCAATTCCTCCAACTCCCAAACTTCAATTGGCATTCATAGCACTTCTAAAGCAAATTCATCTCAACATTCTCAATTCCAAGCCATAACATAAAAGTCCCAAAGTTAGGTCAAAACCCTAACTTAAATTTCACATCTCATGCAAATTCAATGCAATTCAACTTCTAAGGCACATAAACTCATCCATCATAATTTTTAAATCAATTTATATCAATTAAAAGCATCAAACACCAACCCTAACCACAGCTGCTGAAATTTAGAGTTCTCAATTACTCATTATTTTCTTTAATTTTCTTATCATACCAACTCATTTCAACATGCTAAGCATGATCAAAGAAGAGAGGTAAGATAAATCTTGCACTAACCTTGTTCAAGAAATTTTCAAGCTTGTAAAACTTTAATTTCCTAGCTTTTCTTGGCAGCCACTATCTTCCTCAAGGTATAAAAGCAAGTTTTTGTGAAGGGGCTTTGAAGTTTTATGGTGAGAAAGGGGAGAAAATCAAGCTAGAAAGCTTAAAGAAACATGGGAAAAGTCTCCCATGGTGGTTCAGCCAAGTGAAGGTTCAAGAGGAAGAAGAAGTCTTTGATTAATGTGAATTTATCTTATGTTATTGTATTTATCCTATAGTAATTTCAATAAGTTTTAATTATGTCATTTTGTAGTCATGCCCACATCATGTTCGCGTTATCATGATGAAATGCTTAGGTAATAATTCTATTTTCTTTTCTTTTCCCATTTCCATTGTATTTTTTATGATTTTAATTTATTTTATGTGTTTTAATCTCTCTCACTTTAAGTGACATTTAGGTTAAAATTCATTTCTAAGGGTGAAATAACCAAAATGCCCTTCGTTAAACTTATCGGGTTATACTTATCTATACCGATTGACCTAATTTTCTTAAATTTTCTTTGACATTTTTAATGTCATTTAAACCTCATAAATCTTCTAATTTAATCCCAAATATTTATATCAGAGGGTTCCTCGAGGGTCTAGGGTTGACAATTGTATTCACAGTCACTTTCCATTAAGGTCACCCATCGCCGGAGTCCCGGCTCCTTTAACTTATTAGCATTTAATTTCTTTTATTTTTTTAAATTTTTCTTAGTCTTTATTCAGTCAATTTATGTCTTCTCACCCTAGTTTAAGTGTAGTTTCAGATATCCTATCCTAGCTGTTTGAACAGACATTAGTTCATCGAAACAGTAACATGTACTAACTACCTAAAGTGAGGGCATTGCAGTGTTACATGGCTAACATTTGAAATTGCATTCTTGTGTTTCAGGACTTCTGCAAAGTTGCTTTGACAATGTTAGTTGATAAAGTCTTTTCTAAAATTAGTTTCCCTACTAAAATTTTCTTATGCATTTGTACCCGCTAATTCTAATTTGTGGTGAATTAGATTATTGCCTCCCTGCACTGAACCCTTTTGCTTTATTGATGAGTTCGTTAATAGATCCTTTAATATTTGAAATGGAGTGGTTTATAAATGCAAATATGAGGTGTGAATATATGACACCCCTTACCCGTATACAGTGTAGCCGAGCAAGATATGCCACGCAGTGTGCCAGGGCACCTGCTCATTTAACCTTATTGTATTTTATTTCTAAAATTTTTTTGAGATTTTTCTTACTATTATTTGAGTTATTTATGACTCCTCACTCTAGTCTAAATATAGTTCCACACATTCTGACTATCCGAACAGGTATTAGTCATCGAAACAGTAGAATGTACAGACTAGCTAAAGTGAGGGTGTTACAGCTCTTCCCCTCTAATAAAAATTTTGTCCTCAAAATTTATCTGATATAAATAGTTGAGGTAATTGTTGTCTCATTGTTTCTTTACTTTCCCAAGTTGCCTCCCTAGTGTTGTGGTGCCTCCAAAGCACTTTCACCAGTGGGATTTGCTTATTTCTTAGTTCTTTCACTTCCCGAGCCAGGATCTTGATTGGTTCTTTTTCATATGTCAAGTCCGGTTGAATTTCAATTTCTTCCATGGAGATGACATGTGAAGGGTCTGAGCGGTATCTTCTAAGCATAGACACATGAAACACGTTGTGGATTTTGTCCAGCTCTGATGGTAAAGCTAATCGATAGGCCACTGGACCCACACGTTCAATAACTTCATATGGGCTAATGAACCTAGGGCTTAACTTACCCTTTCTCCCAAACCTCAGTACCTTCTTCCATGGTGACACTTTGAGGAACATCTTTTCGCCAACTTCATATTCAATGTCTTCTCTCCTCAAGTCAGCATCGGACTTCTGTCTATCTTAGGTAACCTTCAAATTGGCTTTGATCAATTTAACCTTCTCTTCAGTCTGTTTCACGAGGTCTGGTCCCACAAGTTTATCTTTGCCCAATTTAGTCTAGCATAATGGTGTTCTACACCTCCTCCCATACAGTGCCTCATATAAAGCCATCTGAATGCTACTCTGGTAGCTATTGTTGTATGCGAATTCTGCCAATGGGAGGTATCTATCCTAGCTTCTCTCAAACTCAATAACACAACTCAGCATATCCTCAAGGACCTGGATTACTCTTTCTGACTGTCCATCCGTCTGAGGATGAAAAGTCATGCTAAAATGCAGTTGTTTGCCCAAGGCTTCTTGCAACTTCTTCCAAAATCTCGATGTAAACCTTGGGTCTCTATTAGATATGATGGAAAGTGGGATTCCATGCAGTCTATCTCACTGATATACAATTTTGTTAACTTCTCCAGTGAGTAGTCAGTCCTAACTAGCAGAAAGTGGGCTGATTTCATCAATCTATCTACTATCACCCATACTGCATAATGTTTCTTCTGGGTAAGAGGTAGACCACTAACAAAGTCCATAGTGACCCGATCCCATTTCCATTCAGGTATGTTTATGGGCTATAACAAACCTGCTGCAACTTGGTGTTCTGCCTTAACTTGCTGATATGTCAAGCATCTAGTTACATAGTTAGCTATGTCCTTCTTCATACTAGGCCACCAGTAGTATGGTTTTAGATCATGATATATTTTTTTGCTCCCTGGGTGCATAGCATATACACTGGTGTGTGCCTCTTTCAGAATGCTATTCTCCAATTCCCCATCATCTGGTACACACACTCTTCTTTTGTAGTACGAACACCCATCTTCTTTCACCTCATGATCAATTTCTTTCCCTTCTAGAGTTTTGCCCCTAATAGCCATTAGCTTTTCATCTACCTTCTGCGCATCCCGAATCTGTTGTAGCAGGTTTGGTTTTATTTGCAACTCAGCCAAAATAGCTCCATCTTGAGCTAAAGACAAATAGGCATGCAATAATCTCAGAACTGTGATGGACTTTTTGCTTAAGGAATCAGCAACTATATTTGCCTTCCCAGGGTGGTAGTCAATCACATAGTCATAGTCCTTCAAGAACTCAATCCACCATCTCTGTCTAAGGTTGAGCTCCTTTTGGGTTGGCAAATACTTTAGACTTTTATGGTCTGTGTAGATGTAGCACTTTTCACCATACAAATAGTGCCTCTATATCTTCAATGCGAAGATGATCGCTATTAGTTCCAGATTATGGGTAGGGTAGTTATGTTCATGTGGCTTTAACTACCTGAAAATATAGGTGACCACTTTCCCCTCTTGCATCAACACACATCCTAATCCATTATGGGAAGCATCACTATAGACCACAAAGTCCTTCCCAGACACTGGCTATGTTAACACTAGTGCCTCTGTCAGCATAACCTTTAACCTCTCAAAATTGGTTTGACACTTCTCATTCCAGTTAAATTTCACATTCTTGTATAGCAACTTGGTCAGTGGAGCAACTATCAAAGAAAACCCCTTCACAAACCTTCTGTAGTAACCAGCTAGCCCCAATAAACTTCTGACTTCAGTTGCATTTCTGGGAGGCTTCCACTCCGTTATTGCTTCTATCTTCTTAGGATCCACCCTAATCCCATCAGCTGATACTATGTGTCGAAGAAAGGAGATCTCACTCAACTAGAAGTCACACTTGGACAACTTAGCATACAGCTTCTTCTCTCTCAGAGTTTGCAGAATAATCCTTAAATGCTCATCATGTTCTCCTCTGTTCTTGTAACACACCAGTATATCATCAATGAAAATCACTACAAATCGATCTAAGTATGGATGGAAGATACAGTTCATAAGGTCCATGAAAGCTGTTGGTGCATTTGTCGAACCAAACAGCATCACTAGAAATTTATAGTGCCCATACCGGGTCCTGAATGCAGTCTTTGGCATATCTGCATCCTTTACCCTTAGCTGATGATACCCTGATCTGAGATCAATTTTAGAAAATACACCTGCTCCCTTCAATTGATCAAACAGATCATCAATTCTAGGCAACGGGTACTGATTCTTCACAGTCACTTTGTTTAACTGTCAGTAATCAATACATATTCTTAAAGTCCCATCCTTCTTCTTTATAAATAACATTGGAGCTCCCCACGATGACACACTGGGTTGTATAAACCCCTTGTCCGGTAACTCTTGCAACTGGATTTTCAACTCCTTTAATTCAGTAGGTGCCATCCTATAAGGAGCAATTGAAATCTGAGCTGTACCCGGCATTACTTCAATAGCAAATTCAACTTCCCTTTCTGGTGGTAAACCAGGCAATTCTTTAGGAAATACATCAAGGAAGTCATTTACTGTGGGTATATCAGACAGGTCTAGCTTAGCCTGCCTAGTATCAACCGCGTGTGCCAAATAGGCTTCACGACATTTTCTCATTAATTTTCTTACAGTAGTGGCTGAGATAACATTGGATAAGAAATCTGTCCTTTCACCCACAATTGTTATCTCTTCATTCTCAAATGTTTTCAGAGAAATCCTCTTCAATTTATAGTCTACTATTGCCTGATGATGTGACAACCAATCCATACCCAAAATCATGTTAAACTCATGGAAAGGCAATTCAATCAGATCTGCCGAGAACTCATACCCCTGAATCCTAAATGGGCAACCTTTGCAGACTCTATTCATTACTACATTGTGGCCTAGTAGATTAGTGACTATAATTTCTTGGTCACTTTCCTTTACTTGTATTCCCCTTTCCACAAGCAATTCGATGCAGATGTAGGAATGCGTGGATTCTGGATCCACCAACGCATGCATAGGTATGTTATAAAGAGAAAACATACCCCGAATGACATCTAGGGCATCTTGCTCCTCCTGAGCTCTCATGGCATATGCCCTTGCTGGTGTCCTGGCCTCTGGCCTCTCAATTGACTCTATTGTCGGCCTCTGTGATGTGCTAGCTACCTCAGATTTACCTAGCCTTCTACCCTTTTGAGCTGTAGGGACAGGCCTATCTGCTTGTGCTGGAGTAGCTATAGTAGTCCTCCTAGGGCAATATTTGATTTGATGTTCTGTAGACCTACACCAAAAGCAACTCTCAGTCACTCACTAACATTCCCCCTTGTGCCACCTTTAGCAGTGTGAACAAGCTGAAGAGACTGTTGAGGCTAGTCCCTTAAACATCATCCCTGGAGAGCTGCCCACTGAGGGTGTGGACTAGCCTCTCCTTAGTGTGAACTAAGATCTGGGCCTTTGGGACTGGCCCTAACCTTTTGGCTGACTGGAAGTCTGAGTAGGAGGACCTTTAAACTTCTTACTAGGAGTAGAAGGTGCACTGGTCTGACCTGTACCTCTCTTCTACTGTCTATCCCTTTTGCTTTACTCATTAATTGTGACTTTTTCAACCTTTAATGTAGCTTTAACCAATTTTGTGAAGTCCGTAATCCCCAAAGTTGTTATCATAATCTTGATGTTGTCATTCAGCCCTTCTTCAAACCTCCTACACCTCTCAGCCTTATTGGGGACTATTTCTCTTCCATAGCGGCTCAATCGGACAAATTCCCTTTCATACTCCACCACTGACAGTTGCCTTTGCCTCAAACTAATGAATTCTCTTCTTTTTTCTTCCAAATATACACTGCCCATATACTTCTTTCTAAATTCTACAAGGAAGAAGTCCCAGGTTATCTAATCTGGCTGCACCTCATTGGACACTGTGTCCCACCACTGATATGCATCGTCTTGGAGCAGGGACATAGCACACTCCAAGTTCTGCTCTGGGGTTCAGTGGAATTGTTTCAGTACCCTTCCAGTTCTATCCAACCAATTCTCGATTGCCACAGGGTCATCTTTTTTCTTTCCCAGAAAGTCTATAGCCCCAAATTTTCTGAGCTTTTTTATATGAGACTTCTGCTGTGGAGGTGGTATCAGTGGCATAACTCTAGCCATTTATCTGAAAAATTGAGCCATCTGATGAAACATGGCCTGTAGAGGCTGTGCAGGAGCCTCTAGCTTCAGACACAGGTGGAGCATAATGATACACTTGAATTGTATAGATTTTTTTAAGCACTTTTGTATACTATCTCATAACATTTAGGCAAGTATTTTCATGCATAGTAGTTAGTTTCATTAACTTTTGTAATTTCTATTGTCAAGCCCTTAATTCTATGTTTTCTGCATCATTTCAAGTGTTTGGGTAAAGCCCCATAGTATAGGAGTGCAAAAGGAAGCTTGGAGAGGTCAAGAGACTGAGAATTGCTGCTGATAGAAAGTACACAAGTCGTGTAAGCCAAGCCCCAAACCCATGTAACTTTCTGCTAGAAGAAAGCCAGATAGCCAATGGAGAAACAAAAATACATGGGTCGTGTAATTAGACCCGTGTAATTTGCAGGGACCCGTGTAAGTCTCTGCCTGGCACAAGCTTGAAGAACCTTATGGGAATAATAGTACACAGCCCATGTAACCAGGCTCGTGTAGTTGGCACAAACCCGTGTAACTCTCTGTGCCAATGCAAGACTCCGCAGTTCCACTCCAGCAAGTTACACGGCCCTAAGCCGTATAGTGATAAACGGGCCGTGTACTATGCGGTAGCCATTTTTATAACTCGAATTCCCACTCTTGTTTTCTAATTCAATTGAGACTCCCAAAGCCTTTTGGACTCAAAATGCCTAACCCTAGTGTCACACCCTACCCCTCTGTAAGGCATAACATGATCCCATAGTATACCTAATGAATTACCAAATTTCGCTTACTGATAACCCATTAAATATACTACAAGGGATTTTAAACCTTTTCTTACTTCTTTTTAGAGTGGTGAGCACTATTTACAGGTGTTAAAAAAAATTTTAACTGAAGTGAAACCAAATAACACATTTGAAGTATTAATAATTTTTGTAAAAATTTTGGCAGAGTGCCATCTGTATTTTGAATAAAACAGTTCTTTAAAAACCTGTAAAAAAGCACTTCCAATATTTTGTTTAATCCCCAAACTCGAATATCCAATCAACACAATAAGTTTCTCAATATTTGCCAACTCAAATCCACAATAGTTTTTCAGTGTTTTCAAAAGCTGAGATAAAAGAAATATATCACAATATTTACAAGCCAAAATAATTTACAATTTTAGTTTACAACTTTAATGTACAATTTTAATTTACAACTGCTAAAAATCAAGAGTAATATATACATACAGTGAACATACATTACAATACAAAATGCAAAATATGGTGTACTCAATATACCCGATGAGCTCTCAATGAAGCACTAGCAGCCTAGTCTGCTACCCTATCAGTCTGTCTACCTGTGACAGCATTAAAAAGCTATTGCTGAGCCAATGTCACAGTGGTGCACAACATTAATAAAATAAAACTTTAAATCACAAATCATAAGTCGTATAAATAGTGGATACTTTAAATCACAAAAGACAGTGAATGTCATAAAGAATTTAAACTCCATTTCACAATATCATAATAAATATCAATAAATCACACACACAGCTTAATCATGTCCCAAAGTCCAATTCATCCCAAGAGCCAATGGCTAATGAGGAATAACATAGCTAGCTAGCAATAATATGAGTACTCATTCTATTCGTCCTCAACAGGCACACACCTCAACACTTCAGCCAGAGAGGGAATTCAAAGTCAATTCATCCCACTAGATAAGCTAGTGAGGAATTCAATCAATATACACGATAGCTATGGTTTCAAACCATTTATAATGTTTTTCAAGCAATAAGTATCCATCAAATATCATTAAGACAAATTTTCACAATTTAAACAATAATAGACAATTTGTCATAATTCATTTCAATTGAAAAATTCAAAAGAAGTAACTGTTGTGCACAAACCTCTGATAATTGTCTCTTGGCTCTGACTCAGTGTTTCCTTCCCCTTCCCTGAGTCTTTGCTAATTGAAATACACAATTTGAAGTGTTTCAGTACTCATTTAAACTGTATCTAACAGTAAAGCTTAATAATTTATTTATTGAATTCTATTATTTTCCTTAGTCAACCTAAAATGTTGACCCTCGATGCACTCTAAGTGGATTAGGTTTAATGTTGCCAAAATATCACATTTTATAGCCCTTTAGTGTTGGTATATATTACCAATTTTATTTTCAAGTATATTGCAATTTATTACAATTTGTCGGATTTCGGTATACTAATTTGACCTAACCGGATGACCTAGTTCCCTCGATTTTGGGTTTTGGTCCAAACTACAAACTTGTAGGTATATGTCTTATTGCATGCGGGGCAAAATTTCAGGTCATTCTGAGTTGTGTAGACCAAGTTATGGTGAATTTACCAATGATGGACATAATGTACCAAAGTGGTAACTTTAGGTCATTTTTAGGTCACTTTTCGTTTGGCCAGTTTTTATATCCAAACTTGTGCAAGCTATTTGACTTACTTATGGTCATTTCTGGGTGTTGGTGTCTTCATAAGAATTGTAGATATATGTCTAGACTATTCATGGTAAAAATTTCAGGTCAATTAGACCTGTTTTGAGTCAGTTATGGCCAAAAAATCAACTGCTACCCAAATGGTCAATTTTCAGGCTTTCAATTCACTAATCTGGATTTGGTCATTTTTCAAGTTACCTTCTAGGCAGAATTTAGGTAAGCTTCCTTCATGAAAGTTGGCACATTTTGTGCTTAGTTTCACCTCCAGTTGGTCTCATACCAATTGGAGCCACACACTTAAGGTTCTAAGCTAAAACATTCACTACCCTATTACACATTGTTCATCCTTACCAATTACACATCCAACACTTACCAAATTAACTCTCCCATGCCAATTCTGGTTTGTACCATAACACTAACACACTTTACTTCACATTTTTTGTCATTTTGGCAGCTTGTAACCACTCTCAACAAACACACTATAATACAAAATTTTCCAAAGTCCCATTTACAACAATTAAAGTCCCATTTACAACAATTCAACCACATGAACATACCTTATTTCCATGTCCAAATTCAAACAATTATTTATATACACATGCTGCCATCAATGACAACATAATTCAACAATATTTCATGAACTCAAACACTTCAATCTTCTTCATGAGGCTGCCACAAGTTTACACATACTCATCAATTTCCATTTTCACTTTTCAAGCTTCCAAATCAAACCTTACACATGGAATTCAACTACAATAAAATCAAACATTTAAATCATCATTCAAACCACTATTTACATGCAAGAATAAGCTGTTCATATTGAGGTTTCATGGCTACCAAAATGGTGCATCTCCATTAATTCATCAAACTTCAAAATTTCTTCCATAAATAAATTACCCACAACCTTGGTTACACTTTTAATGAAACAATAATTGAAAACACTCACTTACCACTTTTGAAGTTCTTCAAAACTCCACCAACACTTTCCTTTCTTGCTCTCAAAATGTTTCCCAAGCTGTATAGAACAACTTTAGTGATGGAACTTTAACAAATGGAAGCTTGGATCATGGTGAGAGAGAGCTTGTTTGTGAGGCAGCCATGGGAGGGTTTCTTCCAAGCTTTGGTTCGGCCAAGGCAAACTTTAAGGAAGAAGAAGGTGGCAAAAGATAATGGAAGGAAATTCTATTTTTTTAAGCTTTTATGTGACACATACTCCTCCACTAACTCAAATTAAAATTAGTTTAATCTAAAGTTTTCATAATTGCATTTAATCCCCCACATTTCCCTAAATTTCATTACATGTATAATTGCAATTTTTTTCATAGGTTTTCCAAAATTTAATATTACTTATTTTTAATGGAGATTTAGGTCAAAAGGCAACTCAGGGTGTCAAATGACCACAATGCCCTTGTTCAGGTTGCATTCCCGATTTTTCGGTAACACCGAGTTTTATCGTTTTCTCGATTTCTCATTTTTCTTTGTACTAATTAATTAATTTTCCTTTAATATTTCTAATGACATTTATACTTCAATAGATGTTTATTTAAGTCTTAAAAATATTTTCTAGGGTTCCCCGCAGTCCAGGGCTAGTCAATGGTCCACGCCGCAACTTTCCGATGCGGTCACCCATCGCTATGGTTCTCAGCTCGTTTAACTTCTTTACATTTCATTACTAATATTTTTCCTTTGTTTTTCTTTTCTTGTATTTCATTATTTTATGTCTCCTCATCCATATTTAAGTGTAGTTCTAGGCATCCTAGCTGCCCGATAATCTGGTCACCTAACAAGAGAACACACTCATCAACATAGGGTGATACAATTCTCCCCCCCTTAAAATAAATTTCATCTCGAAATTTTATCTAGCATCCGTCTCTGAACAGCTGTGGGTGCCGTCTCCTCATGTCCTCTTCACATTCCCAAGTAGCTTCCTGGCCTGAATGATGGTTCTACAGCACTTTAACCAGGTGTATCTGTTTATTCCTCAGCTGCTTCACCTCATATGCCAAAATTTCTATGGGTTCTTCATCATATGAGAGGTTTGGATTTACCTCAATCTCTTCAACTGATAGTACATGAGATGGGTCAGATCTATACCTCCTTAACATGGACACATGGAAGACACTGTGTATCCTTTCTAGCTCTGGAGGTAATGCTAACCGATATGCCAAAGGACCCACTCTTTCCAGAATCTCATATAATCCGATGAAACAAGGACTCAGTTTCCCCTTTCTGCTAAATCTCATAATCCTCTTCCAATGAGAAACTCTAAGGAATACCTTATCACCCACTGTATATTCAATGTCTCTTCTCTTCAGATCAACATAGGACTTCTAACGGTCTGATGCAGCCTTGAGTCAATCTCTGATCAATCTGATCTTTTCCTCTGTCTGCTGAACAATTTCTAGCCCAATCATCTTTCTTTCACCTACTTCATCCCAACATAGGGGAGTTCTGCACTTCCTACCAAACAAAGCTTCATATGGAGGCATCCCAATGCTTGATTGGTAGCTGTTTTTATAAGCAAACTCAATCAAAGGCAAGTGTGTATCCCAACTACCTTCAAACTCAATCACATAAGCCCGTGGCATATCCTCCAATATCTGAATTACCCTCTCAGACTGGCCATTTGTCTGTGGGTGGAATGCTATGCTGAAGTTCAATCTAGTTCCAAGGGCTCTCTGAAGACTACCCCAGAATTTAGAAGTGTACCTAGGATCTCTGTCAGAAACAATCAATACTAGCACTCCATGCAGTCTTATAATCTCATTTATGTACAATCTGGCCAATCTCTCCAGGCTATAGTCCATCCAGACTGGCAAAAAATGAGTAGACTTGGTTAATCTATCAACTATAACCTATACTGCATCATGACTATTCTGTGTCCTTGGAAGTGCCATCACAAAATCCATAGTTATCCATTCCCATTTCCACTCTAGTACTGGCAATGGATGTAACAAACCTGCCGGTACTTGATGTTCTGCCTTCACTTGTTGACAAGTTAGGCATTTGGAAACAAATTCAGCTATATCCCTTTTCATACCCATCCACCAGTAATGTTCTTTCAGCCCTCTGTACATTTTAGTTCCACCAGGGTGCATAGCAAAAGGAGACTCATGTGCTTCTTTCATAATGATTTGTCTCAATTCCACATCATTAGGAATGCACATTCTGCCCTGATGTAGTAGTAAACCATCATCTCTCATAGAGAATTCAGGTTTCTTGCCCTGCTGGACTTCTTTCAGTAGCTTTTGATATTTATCATCACTCTGAGTAGCCATTCTGATATGATCAATCAACACTGGCCGTACATGCCATGCAACTACTGTCTGTCCCTCATCATCAATCTCTAAACTGGCATGCTGTACTTTCAACTCATGTACCATGGACAAAGGACAAACTCTGAGACTTGCTATAGTCTTGCGACTTAAGGCGTCAGCCAACACATTTGCTTTCCCTAGGTAATAGTCTATTAAGCAATCATAGTCTTTAATCAGTTCTAACCATCTCCTCTACCTCAACTTCAATTCCTTCTAGGTACCTAAGTACTTTAAGCTCTTGTGATCTGTGTAAATGTAGCATTTCTCCCCATACAAATAGTGTATCCAGATCTTCAGAGCAAAAACAATAGCTGCAAGCTCCAAATCATGTGTTGGGTAGTGCCTCTCATGCGGTTTCAGCTGGCGTGATGCATAAGCAATGACATTTCGGTCTTGCATCAGTACACAGCCTAACCCATTGTGAGAAGCATCACTATAAACTATGTATTTTTTACTTGGTGTAGGTAAAGTAAGGACTGGAGCTTCAGTCAGACACCTCTTCAACTCATCAAAACTCTACTGGCATTTATCAGTCCACTAAAATTTTACATCTTTCTGAAGCAGCTTGGTCAGTGGAGAAGCTAACATAGAAAACCCTTTCACAAACCGGCGATAATATCCAGCTAAACCCAGAAAACTGCGAATTTCTATGATATTCCTGGGTAGCTTCCAATTAAGGATAGCTTCTACCTTGCTGGAATCTACCTTGATCCCTTCAACTGACACAACATGTCCCAAAAAGGAGATTTATTTTAGCCAAAATTCACATTTCGACAATTTGGCGTATAGCTGTTTCTCCCTTAAAGTCTGCAGTACAATCCACAGATGTCTGTCATGCCCCTTTGCATTCCTCGAATATATCAAAATGTCATCAATAAACACCACCACAAATTGGTCGAGATATGGTCTGAAAATAGTGTTCATCAGATCCATAAAAGCAGCTGAAGCATTAGTTAACCCGAATGGCATTACTAGAAACTCATAGTGGCCATATCGAGTTCTGAAAGCAGTTTTTGGAATACTCTGCTCTTGCACTTTCAACTGATAATAACCAGATCGCAAATCAATTTTGGAGAATACAGCTGCACCCTTTAACTGATCAAACAGATCATTAATGCGAGGCAATGGATATTTGTTCTTTATTGTCACCTTATTCAACTGCCGGTAATCAATACATAAGTGAAGAGTGCCATCTTTCTTCTTAACAAACAATACTGGAGCTCCCCAAGGTAATACACTGGGCCGGATGAAGCCCTTTTCAAGTAGTTCTTGCAACTGTACCTTTAACTCCTTCAACTCTGCTGGTGCCATTCTGTATGGTGTTATGGAGATTGGATCCACACCAGGCATAACATTAATCTCAAACTGCACTTCTCTTTCCAGAGGTAATCCTAGCAATTCATCAGGAAACACATCTGGAAAGTCATATACTGTAGGGATGTCCCTCAATGCTGGACTCCCCACTTGGGTGTCTACCACATGTGCCAAATATGCTTCACACCCCTTTCGGATCATTTTTCTAGCTAGTACAGCCGAAATGATGTTTGATGGCAATACTTGCCTCTCCCCATGTATTACCACATCACTGTACTGAGGAAGACCAAAAGTGACTGTCTTCAGTCTACAGTCAATCATGGCGTGATGCCTGGCTAACCAATCCATGCCGAAGATGATATCATAATCTCCGAAGGGCATTTCAATGAGATCACACAGAAAAGTGTGTCCTTGGATCACCAAAGGACAATCCCTATACATTCTATTAACCCTGACCTCTTGTCCTAGCGGACTTGTTACTAGCACCTCAAAGTCCATATTTGTACATGGAATAGCAATGCAATCAATGATGCTAGCACTCACATAAGAATGGGTAGAACCCGGATCAAATAACACAAACACATCTTGATTAAAAGTTGAGAAGGTACCAACTACAATATCAGATGTCTCGGCCTCTTCTCTCTGTCTCATTGTGTAGACTCTGACTAGAGCACTACCTTGCTCTGATTGATTCACAGTGCCTTGGCTGCCTGCTGGACTACCTCTACTCCTGCCTCTACCTCTGCTCGGTGGTTGTGAACCTCTGGTGACAGGACTCTGAACTGACCCTTCTGTATTAGTAGGAGGTGGTCCAACTTTGCGAGTACTGGTGCAGTCTTTGGCAAAGAGCCCTGTGCCTCCACAGTTATAACAGGCTCTTATGGCCTTGTAGCACACCCCACCATAATTTCTTCCACAAGTTTCACATTGGCGGGGAGGGTAGGAACTTTTGGTACTCTGCTGACTAGATAGAGGAGGTTTCTGGCCTGAATATCTTCCCCTACCAGACTTCTTACCACCTATGCTGTGCCCCCCATGGTTCTTCCTCTTTCCAGTAGGACCACTAGAACTCTGATCTACTGACTTCCCCTCTTTCTTTTTCTCTGTCTTCTCTGATTTCTTTTTCTCTGGGGCCGCTTCTAAATCAATTCTTTCTAATTTAGTGCTTGAGAAATAAGCTCAGAGCAGTTGTTATGTTTGAATCCGACCACTTGTAGTCTGAGACTGGTTTCAAACCTCTTACATCTCTCCCTACTGGTAGAAAGTAGACTTACTGCATAATGGCTCAGGTGGGAAAATTCCCTTTCATATTTAGCCACCGATCTACTCCCCTGTTTCAGACTTAGGAACTCTTGCAGCTTTTGGTCCACATAAGCATCAGGGACATATTTTTGTCTGAACTCCCGTAAAAAATCATTCCATGTTAGCACTGAAGGTTCTACCAGACTATGGGGAATGGTTTTTCACCAGTCATATGCATCCGCCTGTAGCAAAGACACTGAATATTCAAATCTGAGCTCCTCTGTACAATGTAGCTTCTTGAATACCCTATCCATTCTCTCTAACCACTGTTCTGCCTCTAGAGGATCTACTGTCCCCTTGAACTCAGTAGCCCCATATTTCATCAGCTTGTCATATTGCCTAGCTGAAGACTGAGGTTGTACCACTGGTGTCTGCAGTGGGACTTGTAATGGGACTTGAGTATACATGTTACCAGCCATCTGTTGGAACATTATAGCCATCTGCTGAGTGAACTGAGTAGAAAACTATGGTACTGAGGGGGCTGGCACGGCTGATCCACTAACATTGTGTAGGGCTGGGGCATCTCCTTGTACCTTAGCCTCTATTGATTAACTGACTGAACGATCACCCTCTTCCATAGTCAATTCGAGGATCTTAGACCTCCTGAACAAACAACACAAGGAGATTTCCTCCCGTTAGTGCATATTTATAATGTAATGTACTGTATGTATCAAACAATGACATTGAGCAGTTGTACTATGAAGAAAGAATATTCAAATTATAGGTGAAAACAGAATTTTAAAACTAGCTATGATACCACTAAAACATGTCACACCCTACCCCTCTGTAAGGCATAACATGATCCCGTAGTATACCTAATGAATTAACAAACTTCACCTACTGATAACCCATTAAATACACTACAAGGGATTTTAAACCTTTTCTTACTTCTTTTTAGAGTGGTGAGCACTATTTACAGGTGTTAAAAAAATTTTTAACTGAACTGAAACCAAATAGCACATTTGATGTATTAATAATTTCTGTAAAAAATTTGGCAAAGTGCCATCTGTATTTTGAATAAAACAGTTCTTCAAAAACCTATAAAAAAGCACTTCTAATATTTTGTTCAATCCCTAAACTCTAATATCCAATCAACACAATATTTTTCTCAACATTCACCAACTCAAATCCACAATAGTTTTCCAGTGTTTTCAAAAGCTGAGATAAAAGAAATATATCACAATATTTACAAGCCAAAATAATTTACAAATTTAGTTTACAACTTTAATGAACAATTTTAATGTATAATTTTAATTTACAACTACTCAAAACCAAGAACAATATATACATACAGTGAACATACATTACAATACAAAATGCAAAATATGGTATACTCAATATACCCGATGAACTCTCAATGAAGCACTAGCAGCCTAGTCTACTGCCCTGTCAGTCTGTCTACCTGCGATAGCAATGAAAAGCTATCGCTGAGCCAATGTTTCAGTGGTGCACAACATTAACAAAATAAAACTTTAAATCACAAATCATAAGTTGTATAAATAGTGGATACTTCAAGCTATAGTTAAATTCAAAAGACAGTGAATGTCATAAAGAATTTAAACTCCATTTCACAATATCACAATAAATATTAATAAATCACACACACAGCTTAATCATGTTCCAAAGTCCAATTCATCCCAAGAGCCGATGGCTAATGAGGAATAACATAGCTAGCTAGCAATAATATGAGTACTCATTCTATTCGTCCTCAACAGGCACACACCTCAACACTTTAGCCAGAGAGGGAATTCAAAGTCAATTCATCCCACTAGACAAGCTAGCGAGGAATTCAATCAATATACATGATAGCTGTGGTTTCAAACCATTTATAATGTTTTTCAAGCAATAAGTATCCATCAAATATCATTAAGACAATTTTTCACAATTTCAACAATAATAGACAATTTGTCATTATTCATTTCAATTGAAAAATTCAAAAGAAGTAACTGTTGTGCACAAACCTCTGATAATTGTCTCTTGGCTCTGACTCGGTGTTTCCTTCCCCTTCCCTGAGACTTTGCTAATTGAAACACATAATTTGAAGTGTTTCAGTACTCATTTAAACTATCTCTAATAATAAGGCTTAATAATTAATTTATTGAATTCTATTATTTTCCTTAGTTAACCTAAAATATTGACTCTTGATGCACTCTAAGTGGATTAGGTTTAATGTTACCAATATATCACATTTTATAGCCCTTTAGTGTTGGTATATGTTACCAATTTCATTTCCAAGTATATTGCATTTTACTGTAATTTGTCGGATTTCGGTATGCTAATTTGACCTAATCGGATGACCTAGTTTCCTCGATTTTCGGCTTTTGATCCAAACTAAAAACTTGTAGGTCTATGTCTTATTGCATGGGGGGTAAAATTTCAGGTCATTCTGAGTTGTGTAGACCAAGTTATGGTCAATTTACCAATGATGGACAGAATGTACCAAAGTGGTAACTTTAGGTCATTTTTAGGTCACTTTTGGTTCGGCCAGTTTTTATACTCGAACTTGTGCAAGCTATTTGACTTTCTTATGGTCATTTCTGGGTGTTGGTGTCTTCATAAGAATTGTAGATATATGTCTAAACTATTAATGGTAAAATTTTCAGGTCAATTCGACCGGTTTTGAGTCATGTATGGACAAAACACCAACTACTGCACAAATGGTCAATTTTCAGGCTTTCAATTCACTAGTCCGGATTTGGTCTTTTTTCAAGTTACCTTCTAAGAATAATTTAGGTAAGCTTCCTTCATGAAAGTTGGCACATTTTTGTACCTAGTTTCACCTTCAATTGGTGTCATTCCAATTGGAGCTACACACTTAAGGTTCTAAGCTAAAACATACACTGCCCCTATTACACATTGTTCATCCTTACCAATCACACATCCAACACTTACCAAATTAACTCTCCCATGCCAATTCTGGTTCATACCATAACACTAACACACTTTACTTCACATTTTTGGTCATTTTGGAAGCTTGTAACCACTCTCAAAAAACACACTATAATACATAATTTTGCAAAGTCCCATTTACAACAATTAAAGTCCCATTTATAACAATTCAACTACATGAACATACCTTATTTCCATGTCCAAATTCAAACAATTATTTATATACACATGCTGCCATCAATGACAACATAATTCAACAACATTTCATGAACTAAAACACTTCAATCTTCTTCATGAGGCTGCCACAAGTTTACACACACTCATCAATTTTCATTTTCACTTTTCAAGCTTCCAAATCAAACCTTACACATGGAATTCAACTACAATACAATCAAACATTTAAATCATCATTTAAACCACTATTTACATGCAAGAATAAGCTGTTCATATTGAGGTTTCATGGCTGCCAAAATGGTGCATCTCCATTAATTCATCAAACTTCAAAAATTCTTCCATAAATCAATTACCCACAACCTTGGTTACACTTTTAATGAAACAAGAATTGAAAACACTCACTTACCACTTTTGAAGTTCTTCAAAACTCCACCAAAACTTTCCTTTCTTGCTCTTAAAATGTTGCTTAAGCTGTATAGAACAACTTTAGTGAAGGAACTTTAACAAATGGAAGCTTGGATCATGGTGAGAGAGAGCTTGTTTATGAGGCGGCCATGGGAGGGTTTCTTCCAAGCTTTGGTTCGTCCAAGGCAAACTTTAAGGAAGAAGAAGGTGGCAGAAGATAATGGAAGGAAATTCTATTTTTTTAAGCTTTTATATGACACATACTCCTCCACTAACTCAAATTAAAATTAGTTTAATCTAAAGTTTTCATAATTGCATTTCATCCCCCACATTTCCCTAAATTTCATTACATGTATAATTGCAATTTTTTCATAGGTTTTCCAAATTTTAATATTACTTATTTTTAATGTACATTTAGGTCAAAAGGAAACTCGGGGTGTCAAATGACTACGATGCCCCTGTTCGGGTTGCATTCTCGATTTTTCGGTAACACCGAGTTTTGTCATTTTCTCAATTTCTCATTTTTTTTGTACTAATTAATTAATTTTTCTTTAATATTTCTAATGACATTTATACTTCAATAGATGTTTATTTAAGTCTTAAAAATATTTTTCAGGGTTCCCCGTGGTCTAGGGCTAGTCAACGGTCCACGCCACAACTTCCCGGTGCAGTCACCCATCGCTATGGTTCTCGGCTCGTTTAACTTGGTTACATTTCATTGCTATTATTTTTCCTTTGTTTTTCTTTTCTTGTATTTCATTATTTTATGTCTCCTCATCCATATCTAAGTGTAGTTCTAGGCATCCTAGCTGTCCGGACAACACTGGTCACCGGAACAGTAGAACGCACTACCGAACATAGGGGTGTTAAACCTAGAGCAACCATTATAAATAGAAGAGAAAACAGCAGAAAAAGGGGGCTCTCTCTCTTTTATCTTTTGACAACACTTTTGAGTAGTTTTGAAGGAGAGAAATCCACACTCTGCACTCTCTCCAGCCGTCTCGAGGAGAGAAACATTAGTACCAAAAGGAGTTTTCCAGCTGAAGCTCTACAAGAACAAAGCTACAAACTCTCTTCGGTTCCTTCATTTCATCTCCCTAGACAGATTTTTTTTGTTTTATTTCTTCTACATGATTTTCTTTTTACTGTTTTTACCTTTTATCATGATGTTTGCTAAACTCACCATGAGTGAGTAGTTTTCTTATTTTGGATTTAGGAGAGTAATGCTTGTAATTATTATTATGGATGAACACTAAGTTTTATTTACTGGATTTGAGATTCATTGCTTGATTTAATTTCTTGTGATCTTAATGCATGCTATGTGCTGGTACCCACTTAGCCATGATTGTAGATGTTAGTTGAAGGACTGAAAAGTGAAGATTAATATTAGAAAATCAAGATCTTAAACCTAGGAATTCTGACCAAGACATAGGCTGATACCTTTGTAGAACTTCAAAATTGATCAAAAATCTTAAAGGATTTTAATTAATTTGATCACCACGAAGTTGGGTTTGAGTTAATTAGAATACACCCTAGGTGCCTTGAGAAAGGATTTAGGATAACTTAGGACTGATTTCCATCAAGGAAAATGATCCTTAATTCAGTAAATAAATGAGATAACATCCTAGTAAGATTCAAGTGTGAAATCTTAATTCTAGAATTGTTTCAAATAAATTATTTCATTTTAAGTTTACCATTCTAGTGTTTAAGGTTAACAAACTTCATTTCCTAAGTATTCGATAGCCTAAATAGTCAAAATTACTATGTAGATTGGTACTTGCTAATCAAATTCCTCATGAGAATGATACTCTACTCATCACTTTATTACTTATTAGCGATCCGTGCACTTGCAAGGTTGTAAAACCAGCAAAACACATGACTTTCCACCTCTTCCTCAACTGCCCTCTGCAAGGTTGGATCCATATCCTAACCAAAACAACCAAAACAAATAGATCTGCATTAGTGTCACCTCAACATTTACAAATGCAATGCAATGGTATGCACTTTATCTAGACCCAAAAATGCCTAAACCATGCTCTGATACCACTAAATGTGACACCCCTTACCCGTCTACAGTGTAGCCGAGCAAGACACGCCACACAGTATGCTAGTGCCTCAGCTCATTTAACCTTATTGTATTTTATTTCTAAAATTTTTCTTACCATTATTTGAGTTATTTGTGACTCCTCACTCTAGTCTAAATATAGTTTCATACATTCTAACTGTCTGGACAGACATTAGTCACCGGAATAGTAGAATGTACAGACTAGCTAAAGTAAGGGTGTTACAGAATAGAGATTTGAATGAAATTAGGTGAAAGGGTAATTAAGAAGAGCAAAAGAGTGAAAGAAGATCAGGTTATAAATATGAGGGATACAATAAACTAATAATATGTAGCAGAGGAAAAGGGAAGGAAGAGGCTAAAGGAGCAGAAGTGGTGGGATTGGGCAGTTGGGCAATTTTAATTTTAATTAATCTAAGTGTCATACATCATGTGCAATCCATTTTTCATATTCTATGTTGATAATTAACATGCCCAACATATGGTCATAACTCTTGTGACTCAATCTTAATATTAGAAACAACCCTAAAACCTAAACATGGGTTTAAGGATCTCTTACCCAATGGGACACAGAATCAAATTCCACCCCCTTTAGAGAACCTAGATCTCCAAATGTAGATCTTCTAGTCCATCCACACAAACCATGTGATCTTGATCTAACCTTTAAATTGTAACAACCTCCTTGTGCTTTTCCTTTGTTTAGCCAATAATACACATAAGGTGGGAGTTTTGGGTCATTGGTTTTCTTGGGTTATTAAAGAAACAATTTCTCTATTTTAATTACTAAGGTAACAACTTCTAATTCCCTTAGTAATTATCAAGAATAAAAGTGGAAGAAGAAACTTTGGCTCTTTTACCTGGGAGAAAAAGGAAGAAGATGAAGAAAAAAAATTAATTCTCTTTCTTTGCTTTCATATGAATTGGCCTTTTATACTTTATGGATTCCCGTATCCCTAAAATAGGACTTTATGGATTCCCATATCCCTATAGTGGGTGGAAATCTCTGAAATATAGATATTCTAATCCTTAAATTTGAGTTAATAGAGATTATTTGTCTTCCACTAAGAAGACAACCTTTCCATGTGTTTTTTTCTTATCCAATCATATTGATGAGTTACGTAACACCCTCACTTTAGGTAGTCCATACATTTTATTATTTCGACAACTAACGTCTATTCGGACAGTCAGGATGTCTGGAACTATACTTAAACTAGAGTGAGTAGACATAGATTGATTGAATTAAGACAAAGAAAAATTAAAGAAAAATATAAGAAATAAAATGCAATAGGTTAAATGAGCCAAGGTTCCAGCGAACGGTGATCGTATTGGGAAGAGATTGTAAAGACAGTTGCTGACCACAAACCGGCGAGGAACCCTATGGAATAAATATTTTGAATTAATTTAAGGTTTTATGAGGATTAAATGACATTAAAAATGTTTAAAAAAAAATTAAGAAAATCAAGTCAATCGGTATAGACAAGTATAACCCGATAAGCACAACAAATGGCATTTTGGTCATTTTACCCTCAGTGTTGAATTTTAACCTAAATTTCAAGTAAAATGAGAGAGATTAAAACACATAAAATAAATTAAAATTATAAAATATGAAATGGAAATGGGAAAAGAAAATAAAAGAAAGGAATTAAAATTTATTACCTAAGCATTACATCATGTTAGCTTAAGCATGACTTTAATATGATGCTAAAATGACATAATAAAAATTTAATACAAATTAACCATAGGATAAATATGAAGATAAAAGACAAATTTCATTAAAAAGAAACTATTTTCTTCTTCTTCCTCACCTTGCCGTCCACCATAGCCATATTCCTCTCTCAATTTTCAAGCTTTTTAGCTTGAATTCTCTCCCCTTCTCACTATAGAAAACTCAAGTCCCTTCATAAAAAACTCATCCCACACCTAGGCAAAGCTATTGGCAGCCATAAGGAGTAGAAATAGTGAAGTATTGTCAAGTGGAAGAAGTGTCCCTTAAAGGTTAGTGCTTATTCCTTCTTCCTTCCTTCACTAAAAATTGAATTAATGCTAAGATGAGTTGATATTGCATAAAAGTTAAAGAAAATAAAGGGTTATATGAGGGTGCCAATTTCGGCAGCCATGATGAAAAGTGGAATTTGATGTTTTTAATTGATATAAATCGGTTAAGTGATGTTGATTGATGAACATGTATGTATTAGAAGTTATATGAATTGAGTTGCATGAATTGTAACAATTGGAGTTAGTGTTTTGACCTAACTTTGGGGCTTTTGTGTTATTGCTTGAAATTGGTATTGTTAAGATTGATTGTTGCCTATTAGAAGTGTTATGAATGTAAATTGAAGTTTGGGAGATTGGAGGAATTGAAAATTGGGAGTGTGTTTTCATGCAGGTTTTGGGACACTATGAGTCCAGTGTAGTTTTTGAACCATAAGTAAAAATGTGTAGTTCCAATTGTATGAGGCAAATTGGAGATGAAACTAGGGTCAAAATGCCCCATTTTTCATGAAGAGATCATGCCCAAAAACTGTCTCCAACTTGACCTATATACTGCTTGAATTCGGATGACTATAACCTAAACCTAGAAAAATGACCAAATAAACAATACATGTTCAAATGGTCATAACTCCCTCTAGAAAGGTCAAAATGATCTGATTCTTGAACTATTGGAAAGTTTAGACATAGGAGCACATTTTTCATGGAGAACACAAAACCCATATCTGCCTCTAACCAAATTAAATTGCTAGCAAAATTTAGGTCAACAAAACTATCCAGAATCAAACTACCTAAAAATTCTGGACTTAGGCCTATCCGACTAGTTTTGGAAAAAATGCCATACCATGGTTCACAAAATTTCAAATGCAATGAAACCAGTGCCAAAATTTCCATAAGACATAAATCTACAATATTGCTATTTTGACCAAAACCCATAACCCAAAGGAACTTGGTCAAATTGCTAGAACAATTCAAAACACCAAAACCTGGAATCTGACCACACTATCACTTGACCCTAGAATAGTTTTTAGATTATATCTCCCACTAGGAAACTCCAATTGGGATGATCCAAACTGTTCTGAGAACTTAAGAAATAGGGCTCCAACTTTGGTTTAGAAACTTTCCTTAAATTTTGAGTGTAAGAACCCTAAAATGTGAGTCAAACTACTGACCTGAACCTGGATTCTCGAAAACATAGGGTACATGAGTCTATGACAGTAAATTGACCATAACTCATCCTATATAACTTAAAAAATTGTAATTCAAAATTTTGAGTGATTGTAAGACATAGGATAGCAACTTCTATGAAGAACACTAGGCCCAAAAGTGGTTGTAACATGTCCAATTAATTAGATAAAGATTGACCTCATAATCTGCCTAATTCTAGAACCAGAATGAGGCAATGAACCAGTTTTGGTTATTTGACCATAACTTGAGTTCAAAAACTCTAAATGGTATGATTCAAAAAGGAAAACAAATACAACATACAGAGGGACAACTTCCATGAATAAAGTGTAGCCAAACAGTGGCCACATATTGGCCAATTTGCTAGGTAAAAATATGACACCAAATCTAGACCTTTCAAGAAATTGTTTAATACATGATACCTACTTGAATTACCAAATGCATAAATTACATAAAAATGCATGTGGGACCTATTTCCACTATGAATTGACATGACATAATAATAATAAGTCCATAATTAAGTAATAATACTAAATTACCCAAAGTATATCTAGACTTATGTATATAGCTTGGATATCAAATAGGGACTACAGATTGCACAACTGCTCACATGAGTGATTATTGACAGACAAAATATGTCTGAGATGGTTGTTCTACTGGCTTTATGCCTACCTATTGGTCATAGTGCCAATTATAATTTCTGGCTTTATGCCTACCCACTGGCCTTGTGCCTGACAGGACCGATGTATACTTGATAGACATATGAATGTCTAACTAGTATACTCCAGGGTATCCAGCCTTTATAATCTGTTATAGATTACTTGGGCATTGATATGAATTTAATTAGACAGAATATGAGAGGAATAAATATAAAAGATATTGATAAATTTAATTATTCCCAAAGTCTAATAAATATGTAAATGACCAAAAATTTATGCAATTATACATAGATAAACTATGCTTGATTATTTAGTTATTCTTATTTTAAATTATGCACCACTAAGCAATTTGCTTAGCATTGGTTTTCCTATTGCATAGGTACTGGAGACTAGCCACAGCAGCAGCAGCAGCTGCAGCCTTAGTGCTCTAATAGCATTTTGTGTAGATCTGCTAGTCACCTCTACACTTTATATTTTGATAGGGCTTATGTAATTGGATTTTGTATTTTGTTATTGTATATAAGTGAGTGATGTATATCATTTTGGATTGTAAATAAAATTATAAATTATTGTATATAAATTTTTATATGAATGAAATGAAATATATTTATTTGAAATGGATGTGAGCAATGATGACATGATATGATATAGGAATAAATGAAACATATATGAAATTATCTTTAACAGGTAAATAGTAAAACCCACATATGCTAAATAAATAGAGGAGGCTCTGTCCGGGTCTTTATAAAAATAAAATGAGATAAAAAAAAAATTTTCACACATGAGATAATACTAGGAAATGGACATTAAATTAATAATGTACACAACAAGACAAGATAGGGAGCTATGGCATTGAATGTGACACATCTTGCTCAGCTACACTATAAACAGGTAAGGGGTGTCACAAGTTGCCACCATCAAATGGTGCCACTTGGCATCTTATGCCACATCTCTATCATGCCACTAAGCCACATTTCTCTCATGGCTTTATAAGCCATATTAGCCAAATTAATTATTCTTTCAATATAATTTATATCTAATATAAATTATATCATAATTAAACTCCTTTAATTATAAGCTTATATTTAACAATTAAATATAAAATAATTTTCTTCTTCTTATTATCCCATTTCTTAAATTTAGTTTTAAGACGTCCTATGGACTTTACAATCTTATTGCAAACTAAATTCATTAATTTAATTAATCAATTAAACTTTTTAATTAATTAATCAAATTAATAATCTCTTGATGACATTAGTTCTATTATGTGTGGCTTTATTGGTTCATGACTAATTGGCAATGAGAATATGATATTAACTTTTTAACACTATTGGAACTCTTCCAATGCCTAGAGTGAAATTCCCTTTCCACTCTTAGTTCTCATAAATCATGGTTAACACTTGGCATAGTATGCCATGACTACCCAATCAGTAATGAATGAAATTCATCCCATTCCTTAGAACCTTGATCACACATACCATGCACTAAAGTCTTTTTGTTACAAAGTCTCGATCCTAAGGGTCATAGTATATGCCAAACCCTAATTGTTTTGGATCATATATCATCATCTAAATTCTAATTCTTAATTAATAAGATTGACTATTAGAAACTCTTTTTGATTAAGTCAAACTATCCTGGCCAAGAACTTACTTTATTAAGAACAATTTAGATAGCATAAAACTTTATCCTTATCTACTTAGGGTAATAAATCCCATCATGATTGAATACCTATCTCCATATATAACTAATCTAAGCCAACACATCTTAGCATACTCACACCTAGTACAACTATGTAATTGGTATTAAACTCAAATCACTTATATATGAGACAATGGTGCCATCTTAGGTCAAGGGACTATATGCATTAGCATGATCTAGATGACAATATAGTGAAAAGTGTAAACTCCTTATATATATCAACTATGCATCATTGGTTTGGCCTATTTATCTTATAAATGCTCACTGTATTTGTCTTAACATCCAAAAATCATATGGTATGAGACAGAACATTCCACTTTTATTAGCATCTTATACTAATATGTGGAAACAAATAAAGGCAACAGTCTAACCAGATAGAATATGTCCAACATATTATCCTTGACTATGAACCAATATTTATAGCACTTGTACTAGACAGTTCTATCACTCATATTCTCAATTCTTTGAGATATAAATAAGATGGAATGGTGAGTCTCATGCCATATAAAAAACATGATAGGCACTTATACATGATAAGTAGACCAAACTAGTGACGCATATGACAAGCACAAGAAGTTTACTCTTGTCAATGCATTGTTATATATCATATCAGTGCATATAATCTTTAGACCTGAGATAACACAGTTATCTTGTATATAAGTGGATTGACTTTGATACTGCTTTCATACATGTACTGTGTATGGGTATATGGGCATGTGTTGGCTCCTACTAGTTATATATGGAGGTAGGTGTTGATCAAGATGGAATCTGTTACCCTAAGTAAATAGGGATAAAATCCTATGTTCATTTAATTGTTCTTGATGTTTCAAGTTCCTGGCCAGGACAGACAGATTTAGTTAGAAAAGAGTTTCTAATAAGAAAATCTAATTAATCAAGAACTAAAATTAAAAGAGAACATAGTATTCATAGCAAATGGGGTTTGACGTAAACTATCACTCTAGCTCGAATTAGAATTTCATAATAGAGATATTCTAGTGCGTGGTAACATATGATTATAAGTTCATTTAAAAGTATTCCTTGTTACTGATTGGGTGGTCATGGCATGCTATGCTAGGTGTCAACCATGGTCTATGAGATGCCTAAAATGATTTAGAGAAATCATTTATGGTAAGAAAGAGTTCTGATGATATTAAGAGTTAATATCATATCTCATTGCCAATTAGTGATGAGCCTAGTAATTCACACACATACACAAGATAATCACTAAGTTAAATGTGTTTAAATTGATTAATTAAAGAGTTTAATTGATTAATTAAATAGGTTTGGTTTGCAATAAGATTGTAAAGTTCCTAGTATGACTTGAAACCAAATTTAAGTTATTGGATGTATAGTATAAGTTAAATTTATATTTAATGTGTTTAAATATGAATTTAATTATGAGAAATTAATTAATAGAGATTAATTAATTAATTTATATATGATATAAATTGATTAGTAGAGGAGAAATAATTATTTTGAGTTAAGAACTCAAAATTAAAACACAAGGGTAATTTGGTCATTTCACAGGATGACATGTGGCACCATGAGATGGTGACACATGGCACCATATAAGTTTGCCATTTGTCTTCCTATCATGCAAGGTGATTAAAGTCAATATTAAATCTAGCTTTGACACTTGGCTTAATGTGATTAGGTCAATTAAAATTAAGATGCAATCAGATGACATGTGGCAAGGGTTTTAAATGATGACCTAATTATAAAAGGGAAAAGAAAGAAAAAATTCAACCACTCTTCTTATTCCCTCAAGTGTGCCGCTATCTATAGCTCTCTCTCCTCTCTTCATCTTCTCTCATCAATTCAAAGAGAATTGCCCAAATTCTTTTGAATTAAAATTGCTGGAAATTGTTTTTAGCGTTCAATACACATTTACAATATCTCTAAAGGAAAATCCCTAATTTCTAATTGGTTGGCAAGGCTTGAGAAGCTGGTTTAGGGGCTGCCATTGGTGATCTTGTTGTGGACAAGCTAGAGGGACAACTCTTGGGGTCCTAGGTGCTTCACAAAGGTACCAATTACATCTACAGTGTATCAAAATGTTTGTGCACACATTTTTGTATCAATATAGGGTTCAAATGAATTAATTTGTTAATTCAAAAATCTTAAATGGCAAATGTAGATCCTAATTCATATTAAAAGTTTTTTAATATGCAATTGAATATTAAAATTAATTAGGCATATAATGGATGTGGCATGATGCATGAAACCCTAGAAGAAAATTTTTGAATTCAATGTTCTAATCTAACAATTTTCATGCTTCTGCTCCTTCAATTGGTATCAGAGCCACTATATTTGCCATTTAGATTGTTTAATATCAGATTTAATTGTGTGATGTAACACCCCTAAGTTCGGTAGTGCGTTACTCATTCGGTGACCGATCTTTGTCAGGACAGCTAGGATGCCTAGAACCACACTTTAATATGAGTGAGGAGACATAAAATAATGAAATACAAGAAAAGAAAATACAAGAAAAATAAAGGAAAAGTCATAGCAAATAAATGTAACCAAGTTAAGCGAGCCGGAAACCCTAGCGATGGGTGACCGCACCGGGAAGTCACGGCGTGGACCGTTGACTAGCCCTGGACTGCGGGGAACCCTGGAAAATATTTTTAGGACTTAAATAGACCCTTATTGAAGTATAAATATCATTAGAAAAATCAAAGAAAAGTGAGAAATCGAAAAACGGACAAAACCCGGTGTTACCGAAAAATCGGGAATGCAACCCGAATAGGGGCATTATGGTCATTTGACATCCCAAAGTGTCTTTTGACCTAAATTTCCATTAAAAATAAATAATATTACACTTAGAAAATAAAATGAAAAATTAATTTGGTGGTACCTAAAGTAAATAGTGAGAATTAAGGGTTTAATGTGGGATTAAGTGAAAGTTTAACATATTATATGATTAAGTGAGTAAGTGGACCACTAAGGGAATAAAATAAACACATAATCGGACAGGTGTAAGTCCATAATGCAGCTGAAATGTTCATCTTCCTCACTTGGTCCTCCCATGCCGAATTGAAGAAGAAAAATCCTCCATGGCCATTTTTCAATCAAGCTCTCTTAACTCCTCCATTTCAACTCCAATCTCTTAGGTTCCTTCATGAAAAATTGTCTACACATCATAAGGAAGAGTTTGATACCAAATTTGATAAGTTTAATCAAGGTTTGGCAAGTTCCATCCATAAGGTAAGTTTACATTTTTGAACTTTGCTTTGTTCACCACTACACTGTGGCCCAATGGATTAGTGACCAGAATGTCTTGGTCACTCTCCCCTACTAGTATCCCCCTTTCTACGGGTAGGTTGATGCAGATGTATGAATGAGTGGATCCTGGATCCACCAATGCATGCACAGATGTATTGTAGAGGGAGAACGTACCCCTGATGACGTTCGGGGCATCTTGCTCCTCCTGGGCTCTCATGGCATAGGCTCCGGCAGGTGGTCTGCTCTCAAGCCTCTCTGCTGGCTCAGATGCAGGCCTCTGTGATGGTCCCACTGCCTCAGATTTGCCAGATTTCCTACCCCTTTGTGGTGCAAGAGCAGGTCTGTCTGCTTGTGTTGGAGCAGCTGTAGTAGTTCTGCGTGGACAGTTCCTCAACTGATGCTCTGTCGACCCACACCTTAAGCAGGCACCAGTCACTCTCCAACACTCCCCCTTATGCCACTTTAGGCAATGTGGACATGCAGAAGATGCTGGGGCTGGTCCCCTGAACCCCATCCTCGAGAATCGCCTTGCGATGGTGTGGGTGACCTCTCCTAGGGGTAGCGTAACTGCGCCCACGAGGTGACCCTAACCTTGTGGTTGACCTGAACTCTGTGCAGGTGGACCCTTGAACTTCTTCCCAGATGCAGGAGATGAACTAGACTGACCTGGGCCCCTCTTCTGCTATCTCTCTCTTCTGGTCTGCTCACTTATTCTTACTTTTTCAACTTTTATTACAGCTTCCACTAACTTGGTGAAGTCTATGATTCCCAAGGCAGTAATCATGATCTTTATGTTGTCATTTAATCCCTCTTCAAATCTCTCACACCTTTCGGCCTCATTAGGGACTATCTCCCTTCCATAGCAGCTTAATCTGACAAATTCCTTTTCATACTCGGCTACTGTCAGCTGTCTCTGCCTCAGGTTAATGAACTCTCTTCTTCTCTCTTCCAGGTATACACTACCCACATATTTCTTCTTGAATTCGGAGAGGAAGATGTCCCAAGTTATTACTTCTGGCTGTACTTCACTGGACACCGTATCCCACCATTCATATGCATCATCTTGCAACAGAGATACAGCAGCTTCTAGATTTTGCTCTAGAGTGCAGTGGAGTTATTTTAAAACTCTGCTGTGCATTCAACCAATTTTCTACCGCAATGAATCATCTTCTCTCTTACCAAAGAAGTCCACTGCTCCAAATTTTCTTAGTCTTTCCAGGTGTGATTTCTACTGTGGAGGTGGTGGTGGTGGTGGTCCTGGCATTACCCCAGCCATTTGTCTGAAGAATTCAGCTATTTGCTGGAACATGGCCTATGGAGGCTGAGCAGGCTCTGCTTGAACTGGCGGAGTAGGTTCTCCCCTACCCCCAGTCTCAGCTGCTGTAGGTGGAGCATGACTCTCCACTTCCTCCTCAACTGCCCTCTGAGATGTAGGGTCCATATCCTGTTCAAAATAACAAAGATAAACAGATCTGCATTAGTGTCACCTCAACTCTTACAAATGCAATGCATGGTATGGACTCAATCTAGGCCCAGAAACGCCTAAACCGTGCTCTGATACCACTAAATGTGACACCCCTTACCCGTCTACAGTATATCCGAGTAAGATATATCACACGGTGTACCGGAACACTCTATTTTATCTCAATCATTTTTTTATTCTTCCTTAATTTATTTTTATCATAGTTTTGAATATAACTTATGAAATATAATTCATTTAAGTCATTTATTGAAATTATAATTTATTTGAGGTTCCAAAAATTTTTTAGAAAATCCGACAGAGTACCGGCTAAAAATGGAGAAAAACAGTTCTTCGGAACCTATGAAAAACACTTCCAATAATCATTTCCAATCATTCTCAAACTCCAATAATTATCAAAATCTCAATATTTTTCACAACATTTCCATTTCTCAATCATTCATTTCTCATGGAATTCATATATAAGCAATAAATAAATACTCAATTTTTCCATTCATAAACACAATTTTCACTATTTACATTAATACCAAAATACATTACATAAGTTTCAATTACATATGAAAAAATAAAAGTTAATTACAAAATATCAAAATAAAACCTAGTGTCCTACCAATGCACTGACGTCGGTGAGGTGACACGAACACTATGCAGAGCTACAGGAGGTCTCACCCAGTCTGTGGTCTACTGGGCTCTCGGTCAGTATCTCCAGAACATACGCGTGGCAAAAGCAACGCGCTAAGCAATAATGCTTAGTGGTACCAATAATAAAATAAAAATGAATAACAAAAAATAAATATGCAATGAATGTATTGATATCTGATTGCAAATAAATTTTCGTTGAGTATTTGTAGATTTACTTATTTTGTACTTGTTATATTCATTATTTCATTAAATTTGTCTACTTTCATTTTCGGTTGCCCAAGTAACCTATAATGGACGACTGGACTAGATAAACGGGTAAACCAGCACTGGGTATCAAGTACCTCGGGCCATCACACCATCGGTCACATATGTGTCTCCTGGTGTGCAACAGAACAGCTAATAAGCTGTAATAACATTAGGCACAAGGCCAAGTATCAATATAATGTCAGAATGGCTAAAAGCCATGAAATCACAGAATGGCATAATACCATGTGCAGTACTGCTAACTGAACCTTATTGGCATGCCAAGCTTTCCAAACCAATCTTGTTAGGTATACTAGGGCATTTTACACTTTTGAATTTTATAATTTTTGAATTTCAAGCTTTGGTGTTACTATTCACTTCATTAGTCAACCAAAATGTTGAATTTTACATAGAAAATAGGTAGATTGGTTTTAATACTCCCAATATACCACATTTTGCATTCAAAATTTGTTGGTATTGGTTGCCAATACCATTTCTAAGCTTAAAGTTAATGGGGCAGAATTTTCAGTTTTGATACCTTATTTTTACTGTTCCATTCCATTAGTTACTGTTGTAGTGGGAATTTGGAAAAATAATAAACATGAAAGTTGTTCCTTATTTTGTCTAGTTGAATTTCTTTTTTTGAATCACTCCATTGGGAGTTTTGTAACTCAAGTTATGGTCCAAAAACCACAACTGGCCGGATTAGAATTTTCTGGACTGACCATATCTACAATGCAGTGAACATTGACTGCAACTCCCTTGTTGGATAGGTTCTGGTCATAATTTGGGGTGGATTTCTTTGTGAAAGTTATTGGTCTATATCTTAGCTTGTTGCTGGTAAAATTTCAGGTCAATTGGGCCATTCTACACTGATTTATGGCCAAATGAACAATGACTGTTCATTTGGTCATTCTGCAGAACCAGATTGCAGGACACCCGGATTGGGGCAAGCTTTTGGTCCACTTGGTTTGGTCTTATGGGTATGGTTTCTTCACCAAAGTTGTGCCATTATGTGTCTAGTTTCTTGTCCAATTGGCCAAACACCAATTGAACCTACATAGCCCAAGTTATGGCTGTCCAAACAGGCTGGACTCACATCCAAACCTGCAGATTTCACTAGGCAGCATACCAAATCAGTTTGTAATGCTACAATTCACTCCAAGTTATGGTCAATTTACCTCAAATGGTCACTAATTGACCATTAGAATGTTCATTCACCATTACATAAGCAAAGCCCAAATTTCTCTTCAAAACCCTAGTTCCCCATTCCAATTCACACAACATACATTAATTGAACATACTAATTCATTATCAATGTATACACTTCAAACACCATCTTTAATCCACTTTAAACCCAACAAAACAACCAGAATCACTACCCCCCAATAGGCTGCCGAAATTTACTATTTACCCTAGCATGCATAATTCTCTTCAATTCCCACAAATTTCTAGCCTAACTTAGTGTCTTAACATGGATATCCAAAGAAAGTAAGAGAAAGATGGCACTAACCTTAGTAGGGCAGAATTTTCTCTTGTTAATTCTTCACTTTCTTTTATTTTCTTGGCTGCCAAACACTCTAGCAAGGTTGGGTGACAAATTTTTGTGAATGATTTTATAGATTTTGGGGTGAGAAATCAAAGGATTGAAGGTATGAGTGAATAAGAGTTATGGAGGAAGAGGGAGAGGATTTTCGGCTGGCTGAAGAAGAAGGAAAATTCTGGAGTTTTTTTCTTAATTTTTATCTCTTTTATTTGTTTTAAGAAGACTTGCTAAATGGTGATTGGTGGGAGGTTTTAAATGACATCATTATGATGTCATAATTAAGCATTTTATTCTTTTTTTTTTCTTTCATTTCTACTAACTTCAAATTAATTTTTCATCAACATTAATTCTTATTTTATGTCATATAATTTATGTACTTAATTGGACAAGTTGGTCAAAAATCATCTTTAAAGACGAAATGACCAAAATGCCCTCCGTTTAGCTTAACGGGTCAAAATTGTCTGTACCAATTGAAAAAATTTTCGAAATATTTTCTTGACATTCTAATGCCATAGGAACCTCAATGACCCTTCTCTGGAGTCCCAAAAATTATTTTATGAATTTTTCCCCGGGTCTAGGGCTCCTAGTTGCTAGAACCGCAACTTCCCACTAGGTTACCCATCGCTAGGGCACCGGCTCATTTAACGTGATTGTATTTTATTTTTAAAATTTTTATTAAATTTTTCTTATTAATATTTGAGCTAATTATGGTTCCTCACTTTAGTTTAAATATTTTTCCGGATGTTCTAACTGTCCGAACCGACACTGATCACCGGAATAGTAGAATGTACGGAGTTGCTACAGGGAGGGTGTTACACAAGGGGTTCATACGCCCCAGTGTGTCACTGTAGGAAGCTCCGGTACTGTTTGTAAAGAAGAAAGATGGGACACTAAGGTTATGTGTTGACTACTGACAATTAAACAGAGTAATAGTGAAGAACAAGTATCTGTTGCCTAGAATTGATGATCTGTTTGATCAGTTAAAGGTAGCTGCTGTGTTTTCTAAGATTGATCTCAGATCAGGGTATCATCAGCTAAGGATTAAGGAAGCATATGTGCCTAAGACTGCATTTATAACCCGGTATGGGCATTATGAATTCCTGGTGATGCCATTTGGATTAACAAACTCTCCAGTAGCATTCATGGACCTCATGAACCGTATCTTCCACCCATATTTAGATCGGTTCGTAGTGGTCTTCATTGATGACATCCTGGTGTATTCCAAGGATAAAGTAAAACATGATGAGCATTTGGGAATTGTTCTGTAGACTCTAAAAGAGAAGAAACTGTATGCTAAATTGTCCAAGTATGAGTTCTAGTTGAATGAGATTGCATTCGTTAGACATATAGTATCAGCTGAAGGGATTATAGTGGATCCCAAGAAGATTGAAGCAGTGATGGAATGGAAGCCTCCCAGAAATACAACTGAGATCAGAAGTTTCTTGGGTTAGCTGGATATTATAGAAGATTTGTAAAGGGATTTTCCCTGATAGCTGCTCCAATGACCAAATTACTACACAAGAATATGAAATTTAACTGGAATGACAAGTGTCAAGCCAGTTTTGAAAGGTTGAAGGCTATGTTGACAGAAGCACCAGTGTTAACACAGCCAGTGTTAGGAAAAAACTTTGTAGTCTATAGTGATGCTTCACATAATGGGTTAGGGTGTGTACTCATGTAAGAAAGGAAAGTGGTCACATATGCTTCCAAGCAGTTAAGGCCACATGAAAAGAATTACCCTGCTCATGATTTGGAGTTAGCAGCAATTATCTTCGCATTGAAGATATGGAGGCATTACTTATATGGAGAAAAATGCTACATATACACAGACCATAAGAGTCTGAAGTATCTGCCAACCCAGAAGGAACTTAATTTGAGACAGAGGCGATGGATTGAATTCCTAAAAGATTATGATTGTGTGATTGACTACCACCCTGGGAAGGCAAACGTAGTTGCTGATGCCTTAAGCAGAAAATCTATTGTAGCATTAAGATCTCTGAATGCCCAACTGTCTTTAACTCATAACGGAGTTATTTTGGCTGAGTTGCAAGTGAAGATGAATCTGTTACAACAGATACAGGATGGGCAGAAGACAGATGAGAAATTAATGGCTCGTATGGGCAAAATCACTGAGGGGAAGGAAACTGAATATGAAGTGAAAGAAAATGGGTGCCTGTACTATAAAGAAAGAGTATGTGTACCAGATGATAAAAAGTTGAAAACCAGTATTCTGAGAGAAGCACATAATAGTGTGTATGCTATGCACCCAGGAAGCACAAAAATGTACCATGACCTGAAACTTCGATACTAGTGGCCAGGAATGAAGAAGGACATAGCTGACTATGTAACTAGATGCTTGACATGTCACCCCGTGTATGAAGAATCACCCCATTTGGATTTTTCTAGCTCAAGTTATGGCTATTTCACCATAACTGGTCGGATTGCCTTTACCCAGAATTTCTGGGCAATTTTGGTTATGCTGGATTTGGTAGTTCAACTTTGGCTAGCAATTTCATTAAGTTAAGTCTAGAATTTGAGTTTGTGTTCTACACTAAAGTTGTTCTAAATTGCCTAAGCTTTCCATTGATATAAATATCAAGTCAATCGGACCTTTCTACACTGAGTTATGACCAAATGAATGAATACTGTTCATTTGATCATTTTGTACAGACAGAATTAGTGTTACCTGGATTTGGTCAATTTTTAGGGCATTCTAAGTTTGGTTTCTAGACTGGGTTCCTTCATCAAAGTTATGCCATTATATATCTAATTTCATGTTTAATTGGCCGTACACCAATTGAACCTACACAACTCAAG